>NC_060128.1:84040235-84297735 GCF_021461395.2 Schistocerca americana | reverse complement strand
GGGGTATGAACATGCGGTGTATTTGACTTGCGGTCGTCGCACGGTGGCGCTGGCAGCAGTCCACATACGCAGAAGTGTGTCGGTGCATGTCAGAGTACGGTGCAGCGAGTAAGTGTGCAGACGTTTTCAGGCGTGCTTATGGTGACTGTGTGTTGAAAATGGCTCAAAGAACATATATTTATGAGGTTACGAGGGGTAGAATACGAGGCTGACTGGAGGCTGGTCAAACACAGCAGGGCGTAGCACGAGCCCTCCGTGTGCTACAAAGTGTGACCTCAAGATTATGGCAACGATTCCAGCAGACAGGAAACGTGTCCAGGCGCTACATTACGGGACGTCCCCAGTGTACAAAACCAGAAGAAGACCGATATCTCACCATCAATGCCCGCAGACGGCCACCGAGTACCGCAGGTAGCCTTGCTCGGGACCATACAACAGCCACTGGAACAGTTGTCTCCAGGCACACAGTCTACAGACGACTGAACAGACACGGTTTATTCGCCCGGAGACCTGCAAGGTGCATTCCACTGACCCCCGGTCACAGGAGAGCCCGTAGAACATGGTGTCAAGAACACATTACATGGTCATTGGGACAGTGGTCCAAGGTCATATTCACGGACGAGTCCAGTTATAGTCTGAACAGTGATTCTCGCCGGGTTTTCATCTGCTGTGAACCAGGAACCAGATACCAACCCCTTAATGTCCTTGAAAGGGACCTGTATGGAGGTCATGGTTTGATAGTGTGGGGTGGGATTATGGTTGGTGCACGTACACCCCTGTATGTCTTTGACAGAGGAACTGTAACAGGTCAGGGGTATTGGGACGTCATTTTGCACCAGTATGTCCGCCTTTTCAGGGGTGCAGTGGGTCCAACCTTCCTCCTGATGGATGATAACACACGGCCCCACCAAGCTGCCATCGTGGAGGAGTACCTTGAAACAGAAGATATCATGCGAATGGAGTGGGCTGCCTGTTCTCCAGACCTAAAGCCCATCGAGCACGTCTGGGATGCTCTCGGCTGATGTATCGCTGCACGTCTTCAAATCCCTACGACACTTCAGGAGCTCCGACAGGCACTGGTGCAAGAATGGGAGGCTATACCCCAGCAGCTGCTCTACCACCTGATCCAGAGTATGCCAACCAGTTGTGCGGCATGTGTACGTGTGCATGGTGATCGTATCCCATATTGATGTCGGGGTACATGCGCTGGAAACAGTGGCGTTTTGTAGCACATGTGTTTCGGGACGGCTTTCTGAACTTACCACCAATACCGTGAACTTACAGATGTGTGTCGTGTGTGTTCCCTACGTGCCTATGCTATTAGCGCCAGTTTCGTGTAGTGCCACGTTGTGTGGCACCACATTCTGCAATTATCCTTAATTTATGAGCGTGAGTGTAGTTACAGATGTGGATTACCCAGATGGAAGGATTTCACATTTGTGCGGTGCGCTGAATATAGAAAATCTATCTTGCTTTCACAGAAAAATGAACTATCTTTTGCAGTTTCCTAGAAAGATAGCGGAATGGACCACATACGTAGGGATGTCAAAAACTAAGTTACGACTGTCGCCACACGCCAAGGCCATTGCGTAACAAGAGAGTCGCATTGTCAGAAGAGAGAACGGGACCCGGGTTTGGTGCAGGCACAGTTGTGCTGCGGTACAGTAACAGGTGCGTCACAGTATGCAAGTGAGACGGCGGGCAGCTGGGCAACCACGTGGTCTTAGACGCCTTGCCACGGTTCGCCCCCCCCCCCCCCCCGGAGGTTCGAGTCCTCTCTCGGGCGTGGGTCTGTATGCTCCTAAGGATTGATGACCTCAGCAGTTTGGTCCTATAGGAACTAACCACAAGCCTCCAGAGTTGAAGTAGGTGGAACAATGCAGTCCTTGCGGGAAAAATGCGTAAACTGCACACAGATTCACCGTGACATCCCTCGGTTTATGGACGAAACGCAATGTCACTTCCAACCATAACGAAATTGTGCCAACGATTTGGCCAACGCCGCACACATGTGGATTGTGATGATCGTGAAGGAAGGCCGTCGACATAGACCACGGACGACAATATCCGGGCAGTCGAGGAACTGATTCGCAGACCTTTCACCGATGGGGGCGTTGACACAGCGCTTTCCGAATGCTTCTGTGAGCAAGGAGAGGATTTCTGTCGCCGAAGATCTGAACGAATGGCAGAACGTCCCGACCGTTTTTACAGAGATTTTCTGACCATATTGGAAAAACTGGTAGAAGCCGACCTTGGGGAAGATCAATTTGGATTCCGTAGAAATATTAGAACACGTGATGCAATGCTAACCCTACGACTTATCTTAGAAGATAGATTAAGGAAAGACAAAACCTACGTTTCTAGCATTTGTAGACTTAGAGAATGCTTTTGACAATGTTGACTGGAATACTCTCTTTCAAATTCTGAACGTGGCAGGGGTAAAATACTAGGAGCGAAAGGCTATTTACAATTTGTACAGAAACCAGATGGCAGTTATAAGACTCGAGGGACATGAAAGGGAAGCAGTGGTTGGGAAGGGAATGAGACAGGATTGTAGCCTATCCACGATGTTCTTCAATCTGTATGTTGAGCAAGCACTAAAGGAAACAAAAGAAAAATTCGGAGTAGGTATTAAAATCCATGGAAGAGAAATAAAAACTTTGAGGTTTGCCGATGACATTGTAATTCTGTCAGAGACAGAAAATGACTTGGAAGAGCAGTTGAACGGAATGGACAGTGTCTTGAAAGGAGGATATAAGATAACAATTAACAAAAGCAAGACGAGGATAATGGAATGTAGTCGAATTAAGTCGGGTGATGCTGAGGGAATTACATTAGGAAATGAGACACTTAAAGTAGTAAAGGTGTTTTGCTATTTGGGGAGCAAAATAACTGATGGAGGATACAAAATGTAGACTGCCAATGGAAAGCAAAGCGTTTCTGAAGAAGAGAAATTTGTTAACATCAAGTATAGATTTAAGTGTCAGGAAATCGATTCTGAAAGTATTTGTATGGAGTGTAGCCATATATGGAAGTGAAAGGCAAGGGCTTTCGAAGTGTGGTGCTACAGAAGAATGCTAGAGATTAGATGAATAGATCATGTGACTAAAGAGGAGGTACTGAATAGAATTTGAGAGAAGAGAAATTTGTGGCACAACTTGACTAGAAGGGATCGGTTTGTATGACATGTTCTAAGACATCGAGGGATCACCAGTTTAGTACTGGAAGGCAGGGTGGAGGGTAAAAATCGTAGAGGGAGACCAAGAGATGAATACACTAAGTAGATTCGGAAGGATGTAGGGTGCAGTAGTTACTGGCAGATGAAGCTGGCACAGGATAGAGTACCATGGAGAGCTGTAGCAAACCAGTCTCTGGATTGAAGACGACAACGACGACGTTGGAAAACAGTGTTAACTACGTTGAAAAATAGTGTCGTATGTTTTCGTCATTTTGAAGTGTAGTGCTGCATTGAGTAAAAGTTACATGTCCTGCCATAGTAATGTGTATCCTACTTTCTGAAGTCCCTCAAACGAACAGTTTTCGGATTGCAGTTTCAGCTACAATAAAGGGAAAGGTGTAAATATGGGCATCCTCTTTTCCTTTTCACTGACACACAAAACTATAGTAAGTTTATTAAATGGTATGAGGAAAAAACAATGATTAATATCAATTACTTCTGTTCTGAATAGAATTTGGAGTAAAATAAAAGTCTGGATAGCCATCGTTATGTACATAATTTTTATTTAATTGTCTTGATAGCCAAGTTTTTTCGGTGGAATTACCGGTTTCGGCTATGCAATATTCGACTTCAGTTTCGAAAACAGAAGTAAAAAAAATACACTACTAGCTTGAAATGATAATTAAATCGAAACCCTTAGCTGCCGACAGGTGTTGTTGATCTACATCAATAGGGGCAGCTAAAAATGTGTGCCCCAACCGGGACTCGAACCCAGGATCTCCTGCTTACATGGCAGACGCTCTGTCCATTTTTCTAAAATTTTTTTTTTCATTTTGTTCGTTGTTGATCGTTGTGTTTGGTCGTTGCGGATGTCACAATGACATTCGTTCAAATTCGTTTGTTGATCCTTCCACTCACTTCTTTTATTACAGAGGCCAACAGGCTCTCTGACCGAACACACTTCTATTTTTTATTTATTTTTTTTCGCTTTTCTTCGTTGCATCTGCTCGGGGCGGACATCGTAAGACATCCGTTTAAGTTCGTTCTTCATCGGTTAACTCAGTTTTTTTATTACAGAGGGCAGCTAGCCCTCTGACCGAACACACTGAGCTATCGTGCCGGCTGTCCATCTGAGCCACCGAGGCCACAGGGAATAGTGCGACTGCAGGGACTTATCCCTTGCACGCTCACCGTGAGACCCACATTCCCAACTGTCCGCAACCTACATTCGTAGTATCATTCCATGTAGGCTTTCACGGTCGGCGTCTTTATCAGTAAACTCTTCCGGGCTAAGTTGCCGTGGTCGATCTGTAGAACTTCTTCTCCCTGACGTTTCGTTCTCAACTACGGAGAACATCTTCCGAGGTGAGTCGACGACTGGCTGCTAGGAGCTGGGGCCGCCCCTTATATAGAGATCGTAGGGGGCGCCACCACACGTCACGTGGCGTCGATGTGCAGCTATCTCTGGCTATCGTCTGTTCTCTCGATTGCAGGCAATCGATTGTCACGTGATTGATGCAACGTCGACCGCCATATCTTATCCAATTTTAATCCTTCTTCTTTACGATTAAAATTGTATTGATGTTTGTGGATTTCAATTGCCTCTCTATACATACGAGTATAATAGTGCGAAGTCCTCGCTAGCACGCTTGTTTCACCAAATTTTATGTCGTGATCTCCATCCTTAAAAACATGTTCCGCTACTGCCGATTTGTCGATATGTCCCAAGCGACAGTTTCTTTTGTGCTCCGTCAACCGTGTATTGATGCTTCTTTTTGTAGTTCCTATGTAAACCCTGCCGCAACTACACGGAATTTTATATACCCCGAGGGTGGCTAGGGGGTGACGAGCATCTTTTGTTGATCTTAGGCATTCACTAATTTTCTTAGTAGGTCTAAAAATGGTCTCTACCTGAAACTTGGCTAGTACTTTTCCAATGCGATCCGTGATATTATTGATGAACGGAAGAAATACTTTTCCAGCTGATGGTTGTTGCTGTCTCCTATTTTTAGGCGTTTTTCTATTTGGGTGAAGTGCTCGATTAATCTCGTTTTTCGTATAACCATTTTTCGCAAAGGCCATTCGTAAATGATTTAGTTCTTCTTGTAAGTAGCCTGGTTCAAAAATATTATTGTCCCTATCCACTAGTGTTTTTATGACCCCCCTCTTTTGCCTAGGGTGGTGGTTTGAGTTCTTATGGAGGTAGCGATCGGTATGTGTACCTTATGGCCTAAGGTCCCTTCCGCCCGTTTGATAACTGATACATCCAAGAAGTTAAGTTGTCCATTCTTCTCCTTCTCCATAGTAAATTTAATCTTTTGGTTGATGCTATTTAAGTGTACCAGAAAATAATTCAAGTCTTCTTCCTCATGATTCCATGTTACAAAGGAATCGTAGTGTTCGTAATAGATATTTGGCCATTCACTCATTACTCGCGCCAGACTAAGGTCCGTGTTTACAGCAACGTCAACTCAGCTAAGTGGCATGTAACATGGGATTCTGATTTCCGGATATCACTGTGAAATTACTTTAGAAACATGTAAAGAAAACGTTTCACACAACTGTTAAGTTTTTTTTTGGCTGATGGAAGATAGCAGAAACTTTCTTTCAGTTAGTGTGGATGCAGTGAGGCTACAGGCAGTATGAATGATCATAGATTTGTTTAAATGGGGACAGAAATGTTCAAATATCTGTAGTACTACAGTCCATTCATCATAAGAATAAACCTGATGTAAACAAACACAAACGCGATGATTGGTCAGAAGCCGTAGCACACGTGCACTGGTGTTGTCCCGTTAAGAGGACCATTACGAATGTAGGTTGTGGACAGTTGGGAATGTGTGTCTCACGAGAAGCGTACACAGGATAAGTCCCTTCAGGCGCTCGATCCTCTGTGCCCTCGGTGGCTCAGATGGATAGTGCGTCTGACATGTCAGCAGGAGGTCCCGTGTTCGAGCCCCGGTCTGGGTAGACATTTTCAACTGTCCCCATTGATGTAGATCAACAACACCTGTCGGCAGCTAAGGATTTCGAATTAATTATCATTTCACTCTAGAGAAGCTGCACGGTCATCAATGGTATCTGTTCTTTCGGGAACAGATGCCATCGTCATATAGATTACTAGCTGTTACATTATAAGATTAAAAGCAAATGATGGAATTACAACAAATACACTATATATATATATATATATATATATATATATATATATATCTCATTCTGTTGCACTGGAACAAGTCATAACATGTGAATATAACATGAGTCAAAATTGCCATTCATGCATCAACCAGTTCCACATAGGATCCAAGGCACCTTCCGACTTTAAATTAACCTATCTCTCATTATGTTATTGAAATACTCCTGTCATTTACTTCTTTTCGTCTCTTTACGTCCGTTTCCTTTTCATTCTCATTCTCATTTCTTATTGTTCTAATCGCAACGGCCTTGCCGCAGTGGATACACCGGTTCCCGTGAGATCACCGAAGCTAAGCGCTGTCGGGCGTGGTCGGCACTTGGATGGGTGACCATCCAGCCGCCATGCGCTGTTGCCATTTTTCGGGGTGCACTCAGCCTCGTGATGCTAATTGAGGAGCTAATCGACCGAATAGTAGCGGCTCCGGTCAAAGAAAACCATCATAACGATCGGGAGAGCAGTGTGCATCCGCATCCTCAACTGAGGATGATACGGCGGTGGGATGGTCCCGATGGGCCACTTGTGGCCTGAAGACGGAGTGCATTGTTCTAATCAAAACATAAATTAGAATGTGAGACACCGTCCAATACACGTGTTCTCGAAGTTTGTTTTGTCTTCTTCCTTTATACAGTAAGACTAATCCCAGAGCCATCTAAATGTGTTTAGTTTTAGACAGATTTCTATTATCAATTTTTATGTTCGAACATTCTGTTAAATGCTGACCAGCTCTCAGATCTCAAAAAGATTTTTCATGTGGTTACACATTTTTGAAAAAAACTTAGTTACTTACATATAACAGAGAATATTTTAAAGGACTATAGTTTTAAATGAGCTTCCTTTAACTACTTTGTATAGTTATCGGTACCTTATGTAGAATCAGCGATATCTACGGTACTTTACGTCCTATATATAAGTGGTTGAAGTATACATAGCAATTTTGACTCGTCTTATATTAACATGTTATGACTCGTTGCAGTGCAGTTTTTATTATAATTCCTGTCGTTTGATATTCGTCTCTTAATGTAGTTGCTAGTAATGTATTTACTTTTACATTCATCGTAGATTCTGAAGATGGGTATTGCATAGCCAAAAGCGGTAACTCCGTTCAAAAAACTTTTATCAAAACATCTGAATAAAAATAATATTTGTATTTTAATACGAAGATTCTCAAAAATATATATAATAGCACTAAAAGAAATTGAAATAAGTATGAGCCCTACAAAAAAACTCTTTTAAAATATTAATATCGCTGGATAAATCATTACAAAACAGGAGACTAGTCTATAAAGAGCAGCTTGTTTATTTAAGTATTCTAAATGAACATTGAATCAAAAACTATCTACGGAAATGGCGAAGTTACATGGCCCCTTCAGTCGTGGTGCAATGTGTGTTCACACTTGGCAATTGACTATACTTCCCCGCAGGTGCCTGAAAAAAAAATTTTCATTACCAAAGGTACAGGCTGAGTCGCTCAAGTTCGGTGTTTTCGCAGCCTTGATATCCGTCATTATCTCTCCACAAATAGAAGGTGGCATCAGTCTAGTGAAGAATCGGACCGTTTGATGGGTGGAATTTCGTTCTTCTGAAGGCCTTTGGTCTTCCCACGCTTGCTCACTAGCCGGCCCATTCTTGAAAGCACTTTTCTTAAGCGACTCTGCTCAACTGCTCCTTGTATAACGTCCAAGGACAAGGCTGGTGCATGCAGCTTTACGTCCCCGCGTGGCGGTTCCCTTTTGTTAATGTTCGGGACAGGAGACACGTCAAACGGGAAAACTGCGTTTGAAGTCCCCACGGAATACTGCGGTTTTTAAATTAGGGTCCGTGTTTACAGCAACGTCAACTCAGCTAAGTGGCATGTAACATGGGATTCTGATTTCCGGATATCACTGTGAAATTACTTTAGAAACATGTAAAGAAAACGTTTCACACAACTGTTAAGTGTTTTTTGGCTGATGGAAGATAGCAGAAACTTTCTTTCAGTTAGTGTGGATGCAGTGAGGCTACAGGCAGTATGAATGATCATAGATTTGTTTAAATGGGGACAGAAATGTTCAAATATCTGTAGTACTACAGTCCATTCATCATAAGAATAAACCTGATGTAAACAAACACAAACGCGATGATTGGTCAGAAGCCGTAGCACATGTGCACTGGTGTTGTTACGCTGTTGGAAGTAGGTCCCACTTATTATTAGATATCTTAATACTAAGTTACGTTAAGTGAAACATTAAGATATTCAAATGTATTAACAGCCATCAAAGTATTTAAAAAAAAAAAAGGCTCTGAGCACTATGGGACTTAACATCTTAGGTCATCAGTACCCTAGAACTTAGAACTACTTAAACCTAACTAACCTAACGACATCACACACATCCATGCCCGAGGCAGGATTCGAACCTGCGACCGTAGCAGTCCCCCCGGTTCCGGACTGCAGCGCCTAGAACCGCACGGCCACCGCGGCCGGCCAACGTATTTCATAATCACGGTTTAGCTAAGTATTTTTTATTTCAAAAATCGTGTAGCCACAGCTTCTGCAGCGTTGTGCTCTGATTGTCGCGCTGTTAATGGGCACTATGAAATGGCTGAGGCTGCTTTCTGTTCCGTTGTGAACCACCCGCGTGGAACACGGTTAGTAAGTGCCGAGAAACAGGATGTTCTTAATGTTTTTCATAAATTTACAGAGATAGCCGGCTTTGAAGTTTTCCCAGTGTTGTATATATTGCAGTTGACAACAGTATTACATTGGACGTGTAAGCGTAATTGCACGGGTACCGAAAGCGTTTATTCGTGCGTGGGATGAAGTCTCCCAACTATCATTTTTTTTTCTCATTCGATTTGAATTACCTACATCTCGTAATTATAACTCATCAACATTTTTTGTGAATCATGCACGTCTTCTTCTTTCTAATTACATATTGGAAGCGAAATTCTTGTTTCCATTTCCAATACCAATTCTTTATTATCGATGTTTTATGAAAGACTGTTCATGAAAGTTGTTTAAATTAACAGAACATAACAATTTAATTTTTTAAGGCAAAAATGAAAAACTAAATCCCCTTTATTTGGACAATTATTTATACCACAGAGGTAGATAAGTATCGTAGTTACAGTCATCAACGTTTTTCTTAATCGAGCTTTAGCTACGTATTTTTTATTTAAAAAATCGTGTACAGTCGCGGTCTCTTTACTGTTGTGCTCTGATTGTCGCGCTGTTAATACGTAGTGTGAAAATGGCTGAGGGTGGTTCTAGCTCCGTCGTGAAACACGCGCGTGAGAAACAGATTGTTCTGAATGTTTTCAACAAGTTTGCAGAAAAGTATGGGACTTAACTTCTGAGGACATCAGTCCCCTAGAACTTAGAACTATTTAAACCTAACTAACCTAAAGACATCACACACATCCGTGCCCGAGGAAAGATTCGAATCTGCGACCATAGCGGTCGCCCAGTTCCAGACTGTAGCGCCTAGAACCGCTCGGACACTCCGGCCGGCTGTGGGCATTTCGCGAGACGTATGTGGCAGGAAGTACACTCCTGGAAATTGAAATAAGAACACCGTGAATTCATTGTCCCAGGAAGGGGAAACTTTATTGACACATTCCTGGGGTCAGATACATCACATGATCACACTGACAGAACCACAGGCACATAGACACAGGCAACAGAGCATGCACAATGTCGGCACTAGTACAGTGTATATCCACCTTTCGCAGCAATGCAGGCTGCTATTCTCCCATGGAGACGATCGTAGAGATGCTGGATGTAGTCCTGTGGAACGGCTTGCCATGCCATTTCCACCTGGCGCCTCAGTTGGACCAGCGTTCGTGCTGGACGTGCAGACCGCGTGAGACGACGCTTCATCCAGTCCCAAACATGCTCAATGGGGGACAGATCCGGAGATGTTGCTGGCCAGGGTAGTTGACTTACACCTTCTAGAGCACGTTGGGTGGCACGGGATACATGCGGACGTGCATTGTCCTGTTGGAACAGCAAGTTCCCTTGCCGGTCTAGGAATGGTAGAACGATGGGTTCGATGACGGTTTGGATGTACCGTGCACTATTCAGTGTCCCCTCGACGATCACCAGTGGTGTACGGCCAGTGTAGGAGATCGCTCCCCACACCATGATGCTGGGTGTTGGCCCTGTGTGCCTCGGTCGTATGCAGTCCTGATTGTGGCGCTCACCTGCACGGCGCCAAACACGCATACGACCATCATTGGCACCAAGGCAGAAGCGACTCTCATCGCTGAAGACGACACGTCTCCATTCGTCCCTCCATTCACGCCTGTCGCGACACCACTGGAGGCGGGCTGCACGATGTTGGGGCGTGAGCGGAAGACGGCCTAACGGTGTGCGGGACCGTAGCCCAGCTTCATGGAGACGGTTGCGAATGGTCCTCGCCGATACCCCAGGAGCAACAGTGTCCCTAATTAGCTGGGAAGTGGCGGTGGGGTCCCCTACGATACTGCGTAGGATCCTACGGTCTTGGCGTGCATCCGTGCGTCGCTGCGGTCCGGTCCCAGGTCGACGGGCACGTGCACCTTCCGCCGACCACTGGCGACAACATCGATGTACTGTGGGGACCTCACGCCCCACGTGTTGAGCAATTCGGCGGTACGTCCACCCGGCCTCCCGCATGCCCACTATACGCCCTCGCTCAAAGTCCGTCAACTGCACATACGGTTCACATCCACGCTGTCGCGTCATGCTACCAGTGTTAAAGACTGCGATGGAGCTCCGTATGCCACGGCAAACTGGCTGACACTGACGGCGGCGGTGCACAAATGCTGCGCAGCTAGCGCCATTCGACGGCCAACACCGCGGTTCCTGGTGTGTCCGCTGTGCCGTGCGTGTGATCATTGCTTGTACAGCCCTCTCGCAGTGTCCGGAGCAAGTATGATGGGTCTGACACACCTGTGTCAATGTGTTCTTTTTTCCATTTCCAGGAGTGTAATATGTTTTCCGACTCTTCCCGGAACGCGCACTATCCCAATTCCAGTAGTAAACCTCTCCATTGTACACAACGCCTGACTTGTAGCGTTCCCCACTTGAGTCCATTGAGTGTCTCTGCATTGCTCTCATGCTGACTAAACGATCCCGTGACGAAACGTTAATATCTTCGTTGGATCTTCTCTATCTCTTATATCAGTCCTATCTGGTTTATTGGTAGAATTTAGGAAATATAACCCATCTGTAAAGGAGGCCTCGTGTAGAACGGTAGTGCGACCCATTCTTGAGTACTGCTCCACTGTTTGGGATCCCCACCAGGGGAAATTAAAGGAAGACGTCGAAGCAATTCAGTGTCTTCTGAGACTTCTTGCCGGTAGGTTGGACCAACAAAAATGGCTCTGAGCACTATGGGACACTGAGGTCATCAGTCCCCTAGAACATAGAACTACTTAAACCTAACCAACCTAAGGACATGACATACATCCATACCTCGAGGCAGGACTCTAACCTGCGACCGTAGCAGTCTCGCGGTTCCGGGCTGGGGTGCCTAGAACCGCTCGGAGTTTGACCAACAGGTGCGAATTAGGGGAATGCGCCATGAATTGAAATGGGAACCCCTGGAGGGAATACGACGTTCGTTTCGCGAAACGCTGTTGAGAAAACCGATATTTGCAGTTGACTGCAGAACGATTCAACTGCCGCCAACTTACATTTCGAGTAAGGACCGAGAAGGCAAGAGAATCAAACAATCGTTCTTCGCTCAATCCTTTTGCAAGTGGAACCAGTAATGACTAGTATTGGTAAAAGGCACCCGCCGCCAAGCACCGTTAGGAGGCTTGGGGAGTATGTGTGTACAAAGTCCCATGGAACAACACTGGAAAAGTATACGTTGGTCAATCAGGAAGAGCTGTTAACATTACAAGACAGAAGTTGGGCATTTGAAAAGACAGATTCAACCTTTATGGAACAGCTATCAACGAGAAATCACTGATTGCAAATAATATAGGTTGTTAAATTTTACATACTGTTAAGAAAAGCAGGAACATACACTACTTGAAATAACTGAATACTTAAAGTACTGAATGCCAGCTTAGTTTTAAATGGCCAAACCGAATTTTATTTTTTCCATCTGTTAAATTAAGTTTCTATTGCTCAAATGTTAGATTTAACTTTGTTTTTCATCTGCTGTTACATGACGATCTCCACATGAAATTTATTTTTAATTTTTGTTAAATTTAACGGTTTTTGCATAACATGAAAATACAATACAACAGTCTAACATTAGACTGTGGCAATACCACAGTAATACTTTCTGGTAATTTCCAAGAATGATTGCCTATCGAAATCGCGGGGTCCAAACGAAACACATCCAACGTGCGATCGGAAATCGATCGTGCGACTCCGGTGGTGGGCGTTGTGATCAATTATTTGTGATCGTCATTTTTATCTGTTTTCCGTCGTTCCCTTATTTACTCTAAATTACATACCTCCGCGAAATATTTGTGATTTGCTATGGAAACCCAGACGACTTATGTCGTTAGTCAGTGGTATGTCTGGTGTTCTTGACGTTTCTTCGGCAGATTCTCTCAAATGGAAGAATCTAATTGCGTGTTTATCCAGCGTACAAAATTGTTCGACTTTTTGTCGCAAATGTTGAGTAATACCTGATGAGGAAAGAAGGGACTGTGTAGACTGTGGTGGTGCGAAGTGTGTAAAACTTCGTAAGAAGAGTTTCGATGCTGAAATACTGTTACAATTTCATTATGGACAACGCGGAAAACGAACGAGTATCAGGAAGAATACATGGTTCGACACTTCCAAATTATCCATCCACACCAGCGAATGGACTTTTACATGACGACAACCCCTACAACGAGTAAGGCAAGTCGTCTCCCTTGCAATTACAAGTATTTTTGTAACGCTCTTCTTTTGTCGTTGCTGTTGTGACCAACGTAAACAAACTCATAACGCCCGCCACCAGAGTCGCATGATCGATTTAAGAACGCACGTTCGATATGTATCGTTTGGACACCGCGCCTTCGATAGGCTATTGTGGAAATTACTTACTTTATTAGTAACTATATGACTACTGTCTTTGCAAGCGGCACGTCATTTTATCTGTTTGCAACGATCAGTTGTCGTAAAATTCCAAACGCGGTTTCTGCAGAGCATAATGAAATTGTTTCCTATTTAACATGCAACCACACAATTCTAGACATCTGAAGATGAGAGGATTAAATTACTTCCTACAACAGCTCTCGTTAGTCGTTGCCAACTTTCCTTCCGTTTTCCTACTAATACTTGAAGTTTGGCCGTACGAAACATATGCTAGCCAGCACCACACAAAATTACCGTACCCCATTGTAGAGGGCTCTTGTGAACTGGATCTTTAAATTTTCTGAAAATATTATACAATTTAGTAACATACGTTGTAAGACACTCCACAGAAAGAAGACATTTAAACAACAGCTTACGAGCGTGATACGATCCGAAATTCAAACGAACATTCAATGGTGCAGCAGGATTCATTTGTTTCCACAACCATATCTTCGTCCCCTCATTATCTTTGCAGTAAATTTCACCTTGGAAACTGCACCATGCGTGATGTACCGTATTTGTTATGAAGAGTGCGATATACAGCGAATATCAATAGCAACATAGTGGCAGTTTAACGGAAAGAGATTCGAAAGCTCTTACATGCAAGACTCGCGAACAAGAATGGAACTGTTCTCTGTCAACAAAGAAGACTGATTCTCTACGTCCCTTGCGTACTTGAAAGGTAAGACATATGTAAATTTCATGCATAATATCCTTTTGGGGTATTATTCCGTCCAGTGCCCAAATTGTTCCGTCTGTACACCAGAGTCGTATTAATTCGACCATTCACATTGCGAGAAAAGGCAAGCCGTTTCTTTGACTTAGGTTATCAATTTTTTTCGTAAATGAAACGTATCTGGTGCCGAAATTATACAGTCAGCGTGTGTCTCCTCGATAAAATTGTCTGTTTTTAAATCGTTCAATAGAAGTAAGCATCATCTGTACTGATTGAAGCTACATTGTCTTGTTCTTACCAAATATGCCCACCCAAATAACTGCAGCCGTTATTCGTGGTCCTTGGTGATACCGTACCCACGTGTGTGGATGTCTGTTCCTATAGTCCGCACTATCGCATGTACGTAATGTACTGTCACTCACTCAGGTTGTGAGATTTTCGACTACTTCCAGATAGGCTACTGTTACAAATTGTGTAATCGCAAACGAATAAAACAAACCAAATATTTGAGTAAAGTGGAATTTGCAGTACTGGTAGTTGTCTTTGACCAGTAACGTCATGGGAATGGCTGCAAGATGGTAGAACAAAATAATAATATAAAAATAGTTTCATTTGTCCATGACCATTTCGTAGAACTGTGTTGGGCACGTTACGTTTACATGCAGTTAAAGTTAAACACAATTACATGTTTAATTTTGCACAATTATAAGTTTTAAATGTATGCCATTACATGAATATGCCAACAAAATGAATGACCATTTTAATATGAGTACTTAAAAACACACACATTCAAAGGATTTTAGGGTGTTACGTGGAGTTACACTATTTTAGGCTGAGTTACCGGAATTCATGCTCAAGAAGAGCAGGTATTGCCAGCAGGGGGAGCGACTTTAACAGCTAAGTTTTCGAAAACAGCTACAAGTTGCACTTCGTAATTTTTATTGACCGGTTTCTCTTTTCAAACGAACAAGCGCTTCATCAGAACATATAGTGTAAAGTTGACTGACAGCATTAAAGATTGCTTTTAAACTTGGCTGACAGGTTTAAAGATTAATCTGGCTGTACTATAGTACTTAAACTTACGTTCAAATACGTGTAATGTTCAGTAGTAAATGATGACATTGATAGCGCCAAAGATGCAATTTCATCTTTGGGCTGTCAATGTCATGACGTCAGACAGTTTATGTCGTGCGGGAGTAGGTCTAAGATATTTTGATGTTGAGGTCGCACTTCAAGACGTCTGCATTGGACGGCCACGCTTCATGACGTTAACTTCACCGAAGTCTCCATGAACAGTGTGCTTCAGGAAAACTGAATTAGGATTTGCGGCCAAAAATTTGAACACTGTAGCTTCTGGAAAGATTATAGGATGCCTATCTGTTGCTGTATTTCTTTTTGTGATGGGCTGAGAAGGCATCTTACTTGAGGTCTAGGATATCCTCTTGTTTCATAACTTGTCACGGAAATACGGAAGCGTCCGATCTAACCCGTCGGCTTTGACCCATGACGTCACAAATATAGCGGAAACGACAATTCCAATATGGCGGATATAGAAACGTTGCATACGTATCACAAAGACGAAAACACATAGAAAAACAACACACACAAAGGTTTCACAAGAACAATCTGCTAACATTGATACACAAGAACAATCTGCTGACATTGATAGCAAACAAAGATAACAATAAACAAGTGGTACTCAAGGCCAGGCAGGGGGGGGGGGGCTGCGCCCCCCCTGACCCCCCCCCGCCAAAAAGAAGATCCCAACCTAACCTCGTATTCAGGGCTACGCTACAGATCAATGTGTAGGTCAATCAAAAGATAAAAAAAAAAAAGAAACAAATAAAAAAACAATATTGATTCATTAGACATAACGAGTAGCGACAAAACATATAGACCATAAAGATTGAACAATCTAACGGTAAACTGATAAAAGCCTCATAGACGACGTTAAAACAAAAAGTACAGTAAAAAGGTAAACTATATATTACAGGCCCTAAAACTCCTACTAAGGTAACGTCAACGAGGCAACATCTACAAACACGCCACACTCACAAACCAAACTCCGCGCCGTAATGACGTCACACACCACAACACCCTTACGTCACGGGTCAAAGCCGACGCGTGAGATCGGATGTTTCTGTTGACCCCTTGTCACAGCAAATTTCTTTTCTTCTCTGCTTTTCTTGACAATATCAACCCATGCAAGGGCGATGAAACTTAGCTCGCATGGCGCTTTTGGTATTTCTCAATGGCTGTAAAATCTCTGATGGGAGCCGTGTGCGACCAGGTATCAAAAATCTGTGTTAAGTTCCTTTAAATTTGTCACTACCTGCTAGTGACAACGGTATGCAATTAACCGTCCAGTTAGTTTATCTGGCACAATCATCTGAATAACATACTATTTTGGAAGCACTGCAGTTTGTCTAGAGAAATTTAAATATATCACTGCCGTGGTTTGCGACATCCCCAGCCCACACGTAGATATGTCCGATGCCCGTACCACTATCATTTATACCCACATTGTACATCCATAGTTTTCACTTCTAAAAAGCTGGACGAACAGCAACTTTTGCCACAGGAGGGGTTGCTGCAAGTCAACTGAGATGACCATAATAGTGGAATCGGTCTTGGCTCTGGGTATATTTGCTGTCATAGTAGCCTGCATTACTCTCTGCTTTCCAGTGATTTAATTCTCTTTTCTTCCGCAGTTCAGACTTTTTGTTGCTCATTGGGTAGGATGCAAGATTTAATCTTAGTATCAAGCTCGTCGCATACTTTACAAGTGTCAGAAAGTGGCATTTTGTTGAGGCCTATGTTGTATTCTGTGCAGAAAATCCGTCTGTACTTTCCTTCTGTAAGAATGTAAATTTTCTTTTCTTCATAGTAATGTAGATAATGATACCGGTTTTGACAAGTGATGTCATCTCCAAGTCAAAATAAACCTTTCTGGGACTCTTGTGCCTGTTGTGACTGTTCATCGTGTATGGTCGTGGGTATCTGTCTCTTCAGGTGGGGTACCCCTTTGATATTTCTTTATAAACTGTGTATCACTACCAGCTTGCTGCATGATGTTCTACACTCATCGCCTCGCTTGGTGCAGTCCATGAACGGAGAGAAATGCCTTCTCACAGACGTTGATGCCTCTGCCTTACATCTTAAGGGGAGGTTTACTATATTTGGCCCGAAAAAAGGATATTCTTTGAGAATTTTTTTCTCCGGATTTGTTATAGATACCTATGTCAAATTTGGTGAAAATGTTTGTTGATATTTCCTCTACACACTGGTATTTTATCGACCGGAAATAACGAGGAGCAAAGGCGGAAGTGCCGTCGGCACGAAACAAAATTTCGATGTAGACCTCCACGCGCGGAATGTCACAGGTCAGCCGGCTCGTCTGAAATCAAAACTGAGATGACGATAGCGAAGTACACGAATCTTTAGGAGTTGTACCTCGCTTAAGTTATTTGGACCATAAGAAACAAAATTTCGACCATTTGAAAAAAAGGGGTTTTCCATCGATTTTTCAACTTCGCCGGCCAAGTAAAAATATTTATAGTTGATGGATCGGAATAAAAGTGGTACAACTCCTAGACAATTTATTTTAGCTTCGTCGGAAACAATCACGCCAATCGGTTCAGTAGATTTGAAGTTACCATACCGCGCGATAAAAAAACGTCATTTCGAGAAAAAACGCCTTTGAAGTTTTGACTACATATAAATGCAATATTATGCAGCGTACGTTTAATCTGCTGTTCCGGGTCCATAAACTAGTCCTTCCTCTTCCTCACAGATGGCGTTCTGCTCGATCTGGGCCATCCTGCGCTGCTCCGGAGCCGCTCGTACGGCCGGTGACAAGCGGTTTTCGGCCGCTTGATTCCGGTGTCGTCCGAATGCTTGGCGAACTGCGTCGAATAGAGTCCCAGGGTGACGTCCTTCGTTGTCATGGTCTTCAGAATTGCTGAATACCCTTCGCTGAAGCTGCTCACTGCCGGGAAAGTCGCCATCTTCACACTCTTCGCACCAGAATGCAAATGCATGGGAGCTAACTTCCAAATACACGCGTTCAAACTTGAATTTGAATTTTGTGTGTTTCCTCCCAAGCACCGGTGCTATAACTCGTTCTCTGAAAGAAAAAAAAAACTGGTGCGTGAAAAAGGCCGATTTTTTTTGTTCAACCGCGAATAACAAACATTTCCGTTCCGTATTCGGAAAAAACAATTTCAGGGGTGGATTCTAAACACTTTTGTGGATCCAAACATGCAATTTTAAAACAAAATCGACTTTTTAAGCAAAAGATAGTAAACCTCCCCTTAACAGAATATATAGTAGGGATCATTCGAGAAGACTGCGCCTTTATCCTTTTTTTCGGGCGGGAGCGTTTTGGTGGTGCCGTTGAGATACATGAAAAGATGTAGTTATTTTGGGCATCAAAATTCCCTAAGTGCCAGAAGTCATGGAATATTGTGGAAACTGGTTCTCCTATTTTCGTAATGCATTTCCGACGCACTCACATGGAGGCCCCATTTCTCTCGCAGCTACTTTTCTTTTGGTTGCAGCGCTCGTATTCTCTTGACTCTTAAAAATAAAAATGATGTCGATGTTGTAACTTGTTTATGAAAAAATCGTGTTACGTATTGCTGTCTGCTGGCTCTCCGAGATAACGATATTAATAATTGGTATTATTTAAGTAAAATTACATCATTTTTCTAATATTCTTTGATTCTGTTTAATAGCTACGTTTTAGTGTATACTAGATTATGTCGGTGTTCACGTTTAGCGCTTTTACTCGACTTTTGTGTCCGCTGCCGCCATCGATGCCTTCCGTCCTTAGCAGGGGAGATACTACATGTGTGAAGTCTCCCTCCTTACGGAAGACAAAAAGAATGCAAGAATTACTAACAATATAAACTACGAATCTACACCGAACAATACTGCAATATAACAGCTGTGTAGTGGCAAGCCACAACAATCACTACAACAATACAGAAATTTAACAGCTGTGTAATGACAAGCCACGATAACCCCTACAGCGGGAATTTAGTGATGCGCGTCGCTAGTATGACAATCGTATATGGTTAATGGCAGCTATATAATTATCTTAGAAAGTCGTAAAAATCTCCATTTCGCTCTCAAAGGGAGGCCGCCAATAGGGACACACCGATTTCGCCCAAATTGCGTGTGTGCCTTCAATATTTCGCTTGAGTGGGCCTGAGGAAAGGAGGAAATGTTCCGAAAGTTTTTCCGATAGCAGTATACAGTCGTTGTTGACGGCGTAGCGTAATGGTGAAGCGCATTACGAGCTGAAACAGACAATCTGAGATCAATCCCAAGTAATTGCTATTTTTTTGTTTTTTGTTTTTTGTTTTTCTCGTTGTTATCTTACTTCGTCTCTTCAGATTGTTCAACTACTTACCGTAGAAATTAAACACATTCAAGCAGTATATTTATATAATTATGCGAAAGTGTTAATGAAAATGAAGTTTCCAAAGATTCTTGTGATAACGTGCGCTACGTTTTATTCATTATGACAGTAGGTTTGCAATTTTTATGGTGACATCTATCATGGAAACATGTGAAACATATATATGTTTCACACAAGGCACATTTTATGAAGGCATTGTTTGAGCAGTTACATTTTGCCGAAATATGTGTCATTGGAAAGCACACTTGATTAAAGTTTTGAAACGACGGTTTGTCCGCTATCAGTTTGGATGCAAGCCAAGCGTACTGGATCATAGGGGAGAACACAGGAGCACTGAATTGATGCTGCACTATCGAATGCATTTTAATTGCATCTTCTCTTCATGACATTTCTCGCTGTTGTCGGAGCAATTCAGAGGCACTTTGTAGTCTTTTAATTAGAATTTTGACTTGGCGTAAGAAATATACATCACACGGTTGAACCAGCGGTGTACATTTTGGCGGAGTGACCTTCATGGTACACATTGCCTCGCCTAGCTCATTCGTAAATGTGTCATCACACAATGTTGAATCTGTTTGGTCGCTCCAAGAATCCATCAACAGAAGAAATTTATTGCGACGTATGGCTTCAATGTTGTTTCCAAGAATGTTGCATAAAGCTGTTTTGTTACTTTCCCTGACATAGAACAAGTAACGACAGAATTTTCGTACTCGTCTTCTAATTTTTTGACAGTGGCGCCTACCCGAGGACTGAATTTATTCGCAGGCTCTTGCAAACATAAAAAGGCAAGGGGTAAAAGTTTCCCTGAAGCGCTTAAACTGTACTGTGCTGTTAGAGTGGTTGGTCTTCGATAAATTGAGTTTCTTCACCATAAAAGTCTTTGCACCTTTGACATCCAGAGACCTGTTGTACGTTGACTCATACTGGCATCTGGTCTGATCGGTGTTAATTATATAGGCGATGCTGAAATTTGGCATTAAATGTCTCAACTGCATACGAAACTTCGCTGCTGTTGCCACTGTTTCGTCCAAAGGTGAGACACGATTTTGCTGACGAATTTCGTGATTTTTCGTTGCTTTATCGAATATTTTTTCTTGAAAGATTTTGAGTATTAGAAGCACGGAAGGTAAAACTCTCAGACAAATACGGGAATGCAGCGGCCATTGCCCATTGCTGTAGGGTTCTAGTCCTCACCTGTTCATAGCAGCGTCGTGAGTCGTGAAATTTTTCCCACGTTTCCGAGTCTATTAAGGACAACTTTTCAAGTCTGGTGTCACCTTGGTGTACTTCCCTCCACCAAATTGTAAGATAATCTCTTTTCTTCAGGATTGGGAATCTAGACTGAAATGTTGCAAATTTCCATTCCGGATGAGCGTCAGCAAATTCCAAGACCTCCTTCTTGTCAGTCAATGTTGCTAATGTACGTGAGGAACTTGTGCTTCAGGAGTATAATCCTCATCTGTACTTTAAGAAGTCACCTGTGACAGATAAAGAGACTGAATATGATATATATATATATGAGAGAGAGAGAGAGAGAGAGAGAGAGAGAGAGAGAGAGAGAGAGAGAGAGATGTTCCACGTACCTCTTCATAAATATTTTCTTCATCAGGCTCTGTGCATAGTATCAGATGTTCGTCGTGCTCTATGAAATGCGTATCATAAAGTCGATAACTGCATCTGCAGTTGCTTCACCTATGGATATTAATGTAGGACTGAAGGACAAAGGAAGATTGTCAGTGATCATCCATTTGTCTTTATAAATTAAAAAAGCGTAGGAAAGAGCACTGGTGAAGTTTGCTTTGAAATCTTCATCAAACGTTTCGAGGTTAGCAGTCACTTTTTGATGGGTTGCCATGTTTTATTTTGGCACGACGATACTCACAGCTACACGAATCGTTGCGAACTGACAATAGGAGGACAGTCTAATACAGTCGCGACGCTACCGGTGAGAAATCCATTACCGTCTGATAGCTGACAAGACGCTTGCGATTCCAGCGGTTAGCTACGGTAATGTATAGCGTCATATACATAATAAGAATATTTTATTTTCTAACCTTTTTGTACGTCATTTACGATATGATTGTTTTATATTTTATTCGAAAGCTTGAATGTATTTAAATTCTACGGTAAATAGTTGAACAATCTGAAGAAACGAAGTGAAATAACAATTAGAAAAAACAGAAACAAAGCTTGGAGGCATCTTGAAATCGATCGCAGGTTGTCTGATCCGTAAGCAATGCACTTGACCCTTACGCTACACCGTTAACGGCCAAGTAGCCGCTGAATACGTTATATACTGCTAGCGGAAAAACTTTCCGAGAGCATTTTCTTCTTTCCTAAGGACACGCCGATTTCTCCCAAATTGCGTGTGTAGAAGGAGATGGGTGTCCTCATCAGGTGCCTTAAATATTTCGCCTGACTGGGCCTTAGGAAAGGAGAAAATGCTCTCGAAAGATTTTCCGACACCACTAATATACCTTACTCACAAGGGAACCTCCCCATCGCACCCCCCTCAGATTTAGTTATAAGTTGGCACAGTGGATAGGCCTTGAAAAACTGAACACAGATCAATTGAGAAAACAGGAAGAAGTTGTGTGGAACTGTGAAAAAATAAGCAAAATATACAAACTGAGTACTTCATGCCAAGATAGGAAACATTAAGGACGTTGGGACGGCAGCAGCGCCGTGGTCTCGTGGTAACGTGAGCAGCTGCGGATCGAAAGGTCCTTGGTTGAAATCTTCCTTCGAGTGAAAACTTTAATTTTTTTATTTTCAGTTTATGTGACAAACGTACGTTTTCATCATTTTTTTGGGAGTGATTATTACATCCACAAGAAAACCTAAATCGGGCAAGGTAGAAGAATCTTTTTACCCATTCGCCAAGTGCACAAGTTAAGTGGGTCGACATCATATTCCTGTCATATGACGCACATGCCGTCACCAGTGTCGTATAGAATATATCAGATGTGTTTTCCTGTGGAGGAATTGGTTGACCTATGACCTTGCGATCAAATGTTTTCGGTTACCATTGGAGATGCACGTCCTTTCGTCTACTAATCGCACGGTTATGCGATGCGGTCGCAAAACACAGACTCTAAACTTATTACAGTGAACAGAGACGTCAATGAACGAACGGACAGATAATAACTATGCAAAAATAAAGAAAGTAAAATTTTCACTCGTGGGAACACTTGAACCAAGGACATCTCCTTCTGCAACTGCTCACTCTACCACGGGACCACGGCGCTCCTGAGCTCACGTTCTCCTTTATGTTGCCTATGTGGCCAAGACTAATGACCAGTTTGTATATTTTGCTTATTTTTTCACAGTTCCACACAACTTCTTCCTGTTTTCTCAATTGATCTGTGTTCAGTTTATCAACGCCTATCCACTGTCCCAAGTTATAACTAAATCTGAGGGGAGTGCGATGGGGAGGTTCCCTTGTCAGCGCTGTACTCGCCGGTAACGGCGTAGCGTTATGGTCAAGTGTATTGCTTACGAAACAGGCGACGTGCGATCGATTCCCAGGTACCTCCAAGTTTTTTCTAATTCTTATTTCACTTCGTTTCTTCAGATTGTTCAACTATTTACCAGATGCCCGCATCTCGTGGTCGTGCGGTGGCGTTCTCGCTTCCCACGCCCGGGTTCCCGGGTTCGATTCCCGGCGGGGTCAGGGATTTTCTCTGCCTCGTGATGGCTGGGTGTTGTGTGATGTCCTTAAGGTAGGTAGTTAGGTTTAAGTAGTTCTAAGTTCTAGGGGACTGATGACCTAAGATGTTAAGTCCCATAGTGCTCAGAGCCATTTGAACCATTTTTGAACTATTTACCGTAGAATTTAAATACATTCAAGCTTTCGAATCAAATATAAAACAATCATTGTCAATGTTGACTGCAATGCGCTCTTTCAAATTCTGAAGGTGGCAGGGGTAAAATACAGGGAGCGAAAGGCTATTTACAATTTGTACAGAAACCAGATGGCAGTTACAAAAGTCGAGGGACACGAAAGGGAAGCAGTGGTTGGGAAGGGAGTGAGACAGGGTTGTAGCCTGTCCCCGATGTTAATCAATCTGTATACTGAGCAAGCAGTAAAGGAAACAAAAGAAAAATTCGGAGTAGGAAATAAAATCCATGAAGAAGAGATAAAAACTTCGGGTTCGCCGATGACATTGTAATTCTGTCAGAGATGGCAAAGGACCTGGAAGAGCAATTGAATGGAATGGACGGTGTCTTGAATGACGGATATAAGATGAACATCAACAAAAGCAAAACGAGGATAATGGAATGTAGTTGAATTAAGTCGGGTGATGCAGAGGGAATTAGATTAGGAAATGAGACACTTAAAGTAGTAAAGGAGTTTTGCTATTTGGGGAGCAAGATAACTAATGATCCTCGAAGTACAGAGGATATAAAATGTAGACTGGCAATGGCAAGGAAAGCGTTTCTGAAGAAATTTGTTAACATCGAGTATAGATTTAAGTGTCTGGAAGTATTTTCTGAAAGTATGTGTATGGAGTGTAGCCATGTATGGAAGTGAAACATGGACGATAAATATTTTAGACAAGAAGAGAATAGACGCTTTCGAAATGTGGTGCTACAGAAGAATGCTGAAGATTAGATGGCTAGATCACGTAACTAATGAGGTAATGAATAGAATTGGGTAGAAGAGGAGTTTGTGGCACAACTTGACTAGAAGAAGGGATCGGTTGGTAGGAGATGTTCTGAGGCATCGAGGGATCACGAATTTAGTACTGGAGGGCAGCGTAGAGAGTAAAAGTGGTAGAGGGAGACCAAGAGATGAATACACTAAGCAGATTCAGAAGGATGTAGGCTGCAGTAGGTACTGGGATATGAAGAAGTTTCTACAGGATAGAGTAGCATGGAGAGCTGTATCAAACCAGTCTCAGGACTGAAGACAACAACAACAACAACCACATCGTAAATGACGTACAAAAGGGCCTCCCGTTGTCAGTTTGTGGCACACCAGTATCTATCCCCGAGCGCCTCGTTTAATTGAGCTCATTTTGCGATAAGAAAATTTAGGGTAAAATTCTACGTTATGGTTCTATATGCGACATACGGGTCCGACCGACCGTCATGTCATCCTCTGCCAATAGCGGCACTGGATTTGGTATGGAGGAGTATGTGGTCAGCACACCTCTCTCACGGTCGTTGTCGCGTTTCTTGACTTTGGAATCGCTACCAATCAGTCGATTAGCTCTTCAGTTGGCTTCAAGAGGACGAGTGCACCCCACACTAGTTCTTCCTTGCTGTGGGATTTCTATTTAAGGATCACTTTACTCCTTTTTAAAAATGTTGGAAATAATGCTTCCTCCATCGCTAAGTTTATAAGAAAAGTCAAAAGGCTTTACTACCCGCTGCAGGTAGAATTTAACTAATGTAACGTATATATCGTCTAGCGCTTCAGTATTTTTTTTTTAAACTATATTGTTTTTTACCAATTCAGATTCATTTGTTGGGAAAAGGAATGAACATTTTGTTTCATGAGGAGTACCTTGTATTCATTTTGATTTGTGCAGTTCATATAACATTAATTAAAAATACTACTGATTTCTTGAAAGTCAATGCTTCTCTTCCAGTTTTCCTTAATACATTCGTGTCAAAATTCAAGCAACAAACGGAAATTTTCCACGTTGTGTTTATTTCGTCACAAAGTATTATAAACAGGTGATATTAAAGTAAAAAACAATGTAAAGAATACAGACCATTATCAACTGCAACATGCGTAACGGTAGACAAAACTGTTGTTCGTTTTTTTTCCCAACTTAACGGATTTGCACACACGTCCTCTATTATGGGTTGTGACCACCTTTGGCACCAATACAGGCCTGACAACGACGGGACATGCTGTGAATGTCATCAACCTCATGTTCAGGCAATAAAGCCCATCCTTCCTGCAATAAAGCCCATCCTTCCTGCAAAGCTTCTCACAACTCTTGAAGAGGGGTTGGTGGATGCTGACGTGATGCAAACAGTCTCCCTAGTGGAATCCGAGACATGATGTGTGGGGTTCAAATCGGGAGAGCGAGCAGACCATCGACCACCCGTGCTCTGTGAGGGCGAGCGTCATCTTCCATCAATACGAAGTATGGCCGCACAGCACCTCGCAACAATAGCGCATGATATCCCAAGGTCTCTCCGCGGTACCTGAAAGCAATTAAATCTTGCTGATTCACCTGTGCAATTTCATGAAGAGGTGTTCCAGTGGTCAGCATAATCCCTGCCCACACCATTAGGGATCCTCCTCGATATCTACATCTACATGGTTACCCTGCAAATGACATTTAAGTGCCTGGCAGAGGGTTCATTGAACCACCTTCACTATTCTCTGATTCCAATCTCGTATAGCGCGCGGAAAGAATTAACACCTATATCTTTCCTTACGAGCTCTGATTTCCCTTATTTTATAGTGGTGATCGTTTCTCCCTATGTACGTCGGTGTCAACAAAATATTATCGCATTTGGAGGAGAAAGTTGGTGATTTGAATTTCGTGAGATGATTCCATCGCAACGAAAAACCCTTTCTTTTAATGATTTCGAGCCCAAATCGTGCATCATTTCTCTGACACTCTCTCCCTTATTTCACGATAATACAAAACGTGCTGCCTTTCTTTGAACTTTTTCAATGTACTCCGTCAGTCCTATCCGGTAAGGATCTCTTTCCACAATGTTTTGGTCTCGAAGTCGTGTTCCCCGTGCCCTCTAGATACGAATTCGTCGAGAATCACTCTTCAGACCAAATAGTGACCCATCCGTGAAAAGAAAATTGACCTATCCTTCTACTGTCCAGGTGGTACTAAAGTGCGCGTCATTTATGTTGGCGGCCGAGTTTAGGTTCGTTCTGCGCATCTGACGTCACAAAACACAGTCAGCCAATGAACAGAGAACGATGTTGCCAGATCTCGACTGCAGTGCATAGCATGTACGAGTGTCTTCAGTATTAGAAACGTTCAGTCATAAATAAAGTAATAGAACAAAAGCAATGTCTTGATAGCAGACTTTCTTTTATAGAAAGTTTGGAAAAAGCGTTCTTTATACCAATTGCTTCATATTCTATTAATTAATTAAACCAAACAAGCAATAAGACTCCTAATTCAGGCGATAGTAAGGAAAGGTGTTTGTATCAATCTCACGAACCGCTTTTTCGCACTAAAGAAGAGCAGTAATTGTTTATTTCCTATTGTACTTCGACGAAGCGTGAGTAATTCATAGTCATACGAAAAGTTTATGTCAGTATCTTAGGCTCCTCATTGGGCTGCGTTGGACGACGATCTGCGTTAGCGTAATGGTTAAGGTGTTAGACTTCTACGTGAAAGGTTATGAGTTCAAATCTTCTGCGGACCTTAATATTTTAATTTTTTAAAAACAATATCGAAGTGCCTTACTTCATGAATTATTCGTTTGAATGCAATTTTTTGAAATTTCTAGTGCTTTGTCTCTTCATTAACCCTTTCGCTGCTGCAGACACGTGCTCCCCGCATTCCGCGATGCGCGCGATTTTGTCATCACTGCACTGCTCGCCTTTGCAGACACATGGTGTTCCCACTGCTTTGACACACTTATCATTCGATTTCACAAAAACTATTTGGCCCAAATATTTGATTTTTACACGTCTTCTTGACTGATACCTTCCCCACATAAATGACTTAATTTTGTTTCGATGTTCAACGCAGTTATTATGCAGCATTAACTGTAGTAAACCATTGCACGAAATTTTGAAGAGTTTGCAGAGGTGGAAGTCCATAGCGTATACTTTCCGTATGGTCGATTTTAGTTGCCACAATGTTGAGAATGAAATGTGGACAAGATACCTAAATTTCATATAAAATTTACTGTATAACAATATCTCATTTAATTTAAGTACCACATAGGTGTCGTATGTAATATTGAGAAATATTCCGTCTTTCGCGACTGTAATAAAAGTTTTATATACACACGGCGCGTTTGGCTTTATTTTAAAGCACTTCTATCAATGAAAGGTATGGCACATAAACAATGGTACTCATGTTCTCTTTCTTGTTTTTGTTCCACAGTCGCAGTTTTACCAATGGCACTGAAATATATCCCTCTTCTGCAACTGTAATAAGCGACTTATTTAGACCAGACGCGTTTCTCTCTTTTGAAGCATCTTCAGTGGACAGTATTTTGTCTCCTCCATTGTCAAGTCACCTTTCGTAGTTTTGTGCTGCGGTAACACAATATTCAACGTTTGTGTTGGCTGATCAGTGTTTTAGCAAATAAATGATGTTTGTGTGTGCCACACACAAAAATTATATTTGACATAGCTCAGAGCACTTCACTGATAGACGGTATATTCATGTCCTAATGTTTTTGTAAGTCCACAGTTTTGTTTAATGTATTTTGTCTACTTCCTTTTGATTCATTGAAGTGCTTTAAAATAAAGCCAAACGTGCTCAGTGTAAATAAAACTTTTGTTACACTCGCGAAAGACGGAACATCTCTCAATATTATGTACGACACCTATGTGGTACTTAAATGAGATATTGTTATACAGTAAATTTTATATGAAATTTAGGTATCTTGTCCACATTTCATTCTCAACATTTGGCAACTAAAATCGACCATACGGAAATATACGCTATGGACTTCTACCTCTGCAAACTCTTCAAAATTTCGTGCAATGGTTTACTACATTTAATGCTGCATAACTGCGTTGAACATCGAAACAAAATTAAGTCATTTATGGGGGGAAGGTATCAGTCAAGAAGACATGTAAAAATCTAATTTTTGGGCCAAACAGTTTTTGTGAAATCGAATGATAAGTGTGTCAAAGCAGTGGGAACACCATGTGTCTGCACAGCCGAGCAGTGCAGTGACAAAATCGCCCACAGCGCGGAATGCAGGGAGCACGTCTCTGTAGCAGCGAAAGGGTTAATGCGGCCGTGGTGGCTTTACTTCATGAACTGCGCGCTCCCCCCTAAACGTAAGTTTGCAAACTAGCTATACTATGGCGCTGCTTCTATTGGCGCGTGCGTCGTGTGAAACGCAACGCAGCAATCTCCCGCGTCTGGGCGGGCATGCGCGAGCCGCCAAGATAAAAGAATTCAACTATAGCAAAAAAAATGGTTCAAATGACTCTGAGCACTATGGGACTCAACTGCTGAGGTCATTAGTCCCCTAGAACTTAGAACTAGTTAAACCTAACTAACCTAAGGACATCACAAACATCCATGCCCGAGGCAGGATTCGAACCAGCGACCGTAGCGGTCTTGCGGTTCCAGACTGCAGCGCCTTTAACCGCACGGCCACTTCGGCCGGCTCAACTATAGCAGTACTATGTGGTTGACTGCTACACGCTAGACACTGCTTTCTGTGAAGATGCGCCACAGGTAAACAGGCAGCAGGTCTACAGCAATAAAGGCCACTCTGCTGAAGCCTTCTGCACACCGTTTGCCTCGATACAACACTCCAGTGGATGCTGCGAGGTCAGACGCCAGTTGCAGTGCAGTACTGAGGCGGTCCGGTCGTGCCCCTACCGCTAAACACGGTCCACTCTTTCTGAAGCCACACGTAGCCCTGCTCTGGTCTCCGGGATACCGTTTCGGTCTCTATAAACTGACGCCTCATCCGAGAAACCTAGAAATGTCGTGTGACTAGGGCCTCCCGTCGGGTAGACGGTTCGCCGGGTGCAAGTCTTTTGATTTGACGCCACTTCGGCGAATTGCGCGCCGATGAGGATGAAATGATGATGATTAGGACAACACCCAGTCCCTGAGCGGAGAAAATCTCCGACCCAGCCGGGAATCGAACCCGGGCCCTTAGAATTGACCATCTGTCGCGCTGACCACTCAGCTACCGGGGTGCGGACCCGAGAAACATGAGAACGATTCGCACTAAGCCATCGGGCCACATCAGTCTGCGACTGTCCTGCTTCCATTCTTCCTATCGCCCAGTACAGAGTCTGTAGGCGATTCTCTATGCCATGCTCCACCGTCTGTGACTACGTACACAGCTACTGTGGATGTGTCATTACCCTTCAAACACTACCCCGCGTGATAGCTGCCCTGACTCCTGCTGGCGTGATTGTCCGTTGATCGGAGTGCCATCTTCCGTGCAGAACATGAATTACCTCGTAGAAAACGGTCTGTTGACACACAGTCAACATGGGTTTAGAAAACATCGTTCTTGTGAAACACAACTAGCTCTTTATTCACATGAAGTGTTGAGTGCTATTGACAAGGGATTTCAGATCGATTCCGTATTTCTGGATTTCCGCAACGCTTTTGACAGTATACCACACAAGCAGCTCGTAGTGAAATTGCGTCCTTATGTGACTGGATTTGTGATTTCCTGTCACAGAGGTCACAGTTCACAGTAATTGACGGAAAGTTATTGAGTAAAACAAAAGTGATTTCTGGCGTTCCCAAGGTAGTGTTATAGGCCCTTTGCTGTTCCTTATCTATATAAACGATTTGGGAGACAATCTGAGCAGCCGTCTTAGGTTGTTTGCAGACGACCCTGTCGTTTATCGACTGATAAAGTCATCAGGAGATCAAAACAAACTGCAAAACGATTTAGAAAAGATATGAGTGGTGCGGCGGGTGGCAGTTGACCCTAAATAATAAGTGTCAAGTCATCCACATGAGTGCTAAAAGGAATTCGTTAAACTTAGGTTACACGATAAATCAGTCTAATCTAAAAGCACTAAATTAAACTAAATACCTAGGTATTACATTTACTAACAACGTAGATTGGAAGGAACGCATAGAAAATGTTGTGGGTAAGGCTAACCAAAGACTGCGCTTTATTGGCAGGACACTTAGAAAATGCAACAAACCTACTAAGGAGACTGCCTACACTACGCTTGTCCGTCCTCTTATAGAATACTGCTGCGCGGTGTGGGATCCTTACAGATAGGATTGACGGATTACATCGAAAAAGTTCAAAGAAAGGCAGCACGTTTTGTATTATCGTGAAATATGGGAGACAGTGTCACAGAAATGATACAGGATTTGGGCCGGAAATCATTAAAAGAAAGGCGTTTTTCGTTGCGACGGAATCTTCTCACGAAATTCCAATCAGCAACTTTCTCCTCCGAATGCGATAATATTTTGTTGACACCGACGTACATAGGGAGTCATGATCACCACGATAAAATAAGGGAAATCAGAGCTCGTACGGAAAGATATAGGTGATCATTCTTTCCGCTCGCTATACGAGATTGGAATAATAGAGAATTGTGAAGGTGGTTCATTGAACCCTCTGCCAGGCATCTAAATGTGATTTGCAAAGTATCCATGTAGATGTAACGACATCTGTTGACAGTTTGTATGATTATATAGTGTATTAGACACAGGACGAGGAAATAGCAGTTTGTTGCTTTAATTTTTGGGCACCAGTATAGTTACGTTACAAGCGATTCTCGTGCTACGCCTTCCTTGCCTCTGTTTCTTTTGTGGAACCATATACAGGGTTATTACAAATGTTTGAAGCGATTTCACAGCTCTACAATAACTTTATTATTTGAGATATTTTCACAATGCTTTGCACACGCATACAAAAACTCAAAAACTTTTTTTAGGCATTCACAAATGTTCGATATGTACCCCTTTAGTGATTCGGCAGACATCAAGCCGATAATCAAGTTCCTCCCACACTCGGCGCAGCATGTCCCCATCAATGAGTTCGAAAGCATCGTTGATGCGAGCTCGCAGTTCTGGCACGTTTCTTGGTAGAGGAGGTTTAAACACTGAATCTTTCACATAACCCCGCAAAAAGAAATCACATGGGGTTAAGTCAGGAGAGCGTGGAGGCCATGACATGAATTGCTGATCATGATCTCCACCACGACCGATCCATCGGTTTTCCAATCTCCTGTTTAAGAAATGCCGAACATCATGATGGAAGTGCGGTGGAGCACCATCCTGTTGAAAGATGAAGTCGGCGCTGTCGGTCTCCAGTTGTGGCATGCGCCAATTTCCAGTATGTCCAGATACACGTGTCCTGTAACGTTTTTTTCCCAGAAGAAAAAGGGGCCGTAAACTTTAAACCGTGAGGCATCCAGAAGCTTTAAACTGCGCATACCATCACCGAATGGAGTTAGCAGTTGGTGGATCTTTGTTGAACTTCGTCCTGAAGTATCTTTGCACTGTTATGCCTGACTGATGTGAGTGCATTTCAAGCACGACATACGCTTTCTCGGCTCCTGTCGCCATTTTGTCTCACTGCGCTCTCGAGCGCTCTGGCGGCAGAAACCTGAAGTGCGGCTTCATCCAAACAAAATTTTGAGTTTTTCTACGTTTCTGTAGTGTGTCGTGACCATATGTCAATGAATGGAGCTACAGTGAATTTATGAAATCGCTTCAATCATTTGCAATAGCCCTGTAGTCTTTGTGAGGTTATTAGAAGCTTCAATTTCGTTTTTCTAATAAGTGGGTTTGGTTTCGTTTATCAGTTTTTATTTTATCTCTTCTCAACCCTACAGGTATTAGCGTTTGTTCGTGTTGGTTTTGTCTGACAACGATGATACCTAATTTTTAACTCTTTCCTCCTCCTTATTGGGCCTGTTGTGATTCAGTATAATAAAAACTTATTATTTGTATTTCTGCATACTACTAGGCATGCAAGATTTATGTAGCAGGTTAATGTTTTGCAAAACGATTCCCATTCTTGGTACCGAGCGAGGTGGCGCAGTGGTTAGACACTGGACTCGCATTCGGGAGGACGACGGTTCAATCCCGCGTCTGGCCATCCTGATTTAGGTTTTCCGTGATTTCCCTAAATCACTCCAGGTAAATGCCGGGATGGTTCCTCTGAAAGGGCACGGCTGACTTCCTTCCCCATCTTTCCCTGATCCGATGAGACCGATGACCTCGCTGTCTGGTCTCCTTCCCCAAGCAACCCCAACCCATTCTTGGTTTTCCCTGTGAAGCACATAGGTTTGTCACTGCAGTCTTCAGAGTGTAGTAATCGTTGTACCCTGACTAGGTTTGCTGGCTTCCTTTACAAGAAGTCTTTAGCGATTATTTCTGACCTTGTTTTCTTGTCTGACATTCCAATTAATAACCAGTAGTGATATGCAATGCCTGTTTTTAAACCAGCACTTTTTATATGTAGTATGGTATATTGATACATACGAGGGTGAGTCTAATGAATACTTTAAATATTTTTAATATATTATTTATTGTGCAGAAGTGGTACAAAGCTGTATCACATTTCAACATAATCTTCCCAACGCTCAATGCAAGTCCTCCAGCGCTTACAAAGTGCATAAATTCCTTTAGAAAAAAATTCTTTTGGTAGTTCGCGCAACCACTCATGCACCGCGTGGCGTACCTCTTCATCAGAACAGAACTTCTTTCCTCCCATTGCGTCTTAGAGTGGTCCAAACATATGGAAATCACTTGGGACAAAGTCTCGTGTGCATGGTGGATGAGGAAGACACTCAAAATTCAGGTCTGTGATTGTTGCAACTGTTGTACCGGCAGTGTGGGGCCTCCCATTGTCATGTTGCAAATGGACACCTGCTGACAGCAATCCATGTCGCTTTGATTTGATTGCAGGCCGCAGATGATTTTTTAGGAGATCTGTGTGAGATGCACTGGTGACAGTGGTCCCTCTAGGCACGCAATGCTCCAAAATGACGCCTTTTTCGTCCCAAAAGAGAGTCAGCATAACCTTCCCTGCTGATGGTTCTGTTCGAAACTTCTCTGGTTTTGGTTATGAAGAATGGCGCCATTCCTTGCTCGCTCTCTTCGTTTCCGGTTGGTGGAAGTGAACCCAGGTTTCGTCTCCAGTAACGATTCTTGCAGGGAAACCATCACCTTCTCGTTCAAAGTGCCGAAGAAGTTCTTCACAAGCATCAACACGCCGTTCTCTCATTTCAGGAGTCAGCTGCCGTGGCTCCCATCTTGCAGACACTTCGTGAAACTGGAGCACATCATGCACCATGTGGTGTGCTGATCCATGACTAATCTGTAAACATGCTGCAATGTCATTCATAGTCACTCGGTGGTTTTCCTTCACTATGGCTTCAACTGCTGCAATGTTCTGTGGAGTCACAACTCGTTGTGCCTGACCTGGACGAGGAGCATCTTCCACTCAAGTCACACCATTTGCGAACTTCCTACTCCATTCGTGGACTTTATGCTGTGACAAACTTGCGTCACCGTACTGAACCTTCATTCGTCGATGAATTTCAATAGGTTTCACACCTTCACTACGCAAAAACCGAATAACAGAACGCCGTTCTTCCCTGGTGCAAGTCGCAAGTGGGGCGGCCATCTTTATACTGATACTGCGACTGTATGTGTGCATCTGCACTATGCTGCCATCTACAGCTTCTGCACGCTGTTTGTAGCATGCTTACCAACTTACTGGATAACGGAGTGAAATTTCGATTTGTTATCACAAATTTAATGTTTTCATTTGACTCACCCTCGTACATGACCTATAGCGTCACAATATTTTTGTTGCAAATTGTAGGACGATTTACTATTAAATTAAAATCATATGTGGTTATTAGGTTATTGAATCTCCTTGTACTGTATAACAGTTGTCTTTCAGTGCGCCAATATTTGGATCACCTCCCTGGAAGCCTTGTCTCGCAGCACTTCCACCTCCTTTAACAAACCATTTATTTGACGACTTGATGATCCGTATAGCACTAATATCAAACACTTTTCACTGCGAACGTTGTGCATATGGCTCCTGACTCAAGTAACTTTCATGTACAGTTTTCCACTGACTATGGATTGCAATCTTTCGTTTCATTGTGTACATATACTGCAGGTTCTCCACCTTCATGATCAGCTCTGCAGAAGTAAGCTGACATTTCGTAATCCTTTAACACATGTTCTGCCATACAAAAACTGGTAGTACTTCGGTCATACCTGATTTACTTGATACGTATTGAACATTCTTTTGTGGAATTCTGACAGTGGAAACATTTATATTCTTATCTAAATTTTTATGTCAACTTTTTCGCCAGCTGCTTGTACAAAAAAGTCCTCGTCCTTCAGGTATCTGAATGTCTTGTCAGATTTTCCTCTTCCCAGTTTTGATGGTGGTAGTATTTCTTCCTCTGGTCGGCTCAGTGATGTCTCTTCTTCTGCAGGGCAGAGCGATGTTTCCACACCTGCCGATACTAGGGCCGCTGCTGTTTCTGCTATCTGGATCCTCAGAGGTAGGGGAAAGGCAGCTGAAATAGATGTGGCAGTGCGCAGTCCCGGGAAATTTTTACAAATAAAAGTTTTTGCTTTCCCAGTAAGGTATTCCCGGTCGATATCTCCTGTGTGGAGGAAAAAATGAGTTCGGAAAGGTTTGGCAGATTTTGTAAAATAAATTTTCTGTCCTTAATCTCTTTGTTCGCGTAGGAGAAATTTGGGAGGGTGCACCTGTGTGGAATTCCTACAATAATCGTTGTCTGCTTATCAAGTAACATCAGTATTTTCCCTACGCGCCTTGTGGTTTATTTTACTTCATTTCTATAGACGTCGTACCCGCCCGGTTGGCCGTGCGGTCTAACGCACGGCATTCCGGACTGGGAAGGAGCACCTGGTCCCCGGCACGAATCCGCCCGGCGGATATGTGTCGAGGTCCGGTGAACTGGCCAGTCTGTGGATGGTTTTTAGGCGGTTTTCCATCTGCCTCGGCGAATGCAGGCTGGTTCTGCTTATTCCGCCTCAGCTGCACCATGTCGGCGATTGCTGCGCAAAGAAGTTCTCCACGTACGCGTACACCACCATTACTGTACCAAGCAAAAATAGGGGTTACACTCGTCTGGTGTGAGACGTTCCCTGGGGGTCCACCGGGGACCGAACCGCACAATAACCCTAGGTTCGGCGTGGGGCGGCGGGGGGGGGGGGGGGGGGGGGGGGGGGGGGGAAGTGGACTGCGGTATTCGTCGTGGGGTTGTGGACCACTGCGGCTGCGGCCGGGACGGAGCCTCTCCGTCGTTTCTAGGTCCCCGGTTAACATACAATACAATACAATACAATAGACGTCGTGGACACCAGCTGTTAATACCGTGCACTGGAACAGCTCTTAACGAAATCAAGAATGCTGGAGAAATGCAGTCACATTACATTTTATTAATGTGCGAAGTGTCTTCGATGCTATGAAAAGCCGGCCAGTGTGGCCGAGCGTTTCTAGGCGCTACAGTCTGGAACCGCGCGACCGCTCCGGTCGCAGGTTCGAATCCTGCCTGGGGCATGGATGTGTGTGATGTCTTTCTGATGACCTCAGAAGTTAAGTCCCATAGTGCTCAGAGCCATTTGAACCATTTTTTTGCTATGAAAAGAAATGAAACGTGATTCAGTAATCCACACACCAGTAACTCAGTAACACCTCAGGATATAGTGCTGAGAAGACACAATGAGCATGGCCGAGTAATGGGGCATTTCATATAACAGAAATTCGATCTTTTATACACTCCTGGAAATTGAAATAAGAACACCGTGAATTCATTGTCCCAGGGAGGGGAAACTTTGACACATTCCTGGGGTCAGATACATCACATGATCACACTGACAGAACCACAGGCACATAGACACAGGCAACAGAGCATGCACAATGTTGGCACTAGTACAGTGTATATCCACCTTTCGCAGCAATGCAGGCTGCTATTCTCCCATGGAGACGATCGTAGAGATGCTGGATGTAGTCCTGTGGAACGGCTTGCAATGCCATTTCCACCTGGCGCCTCAGTTGGACCAGCGTTCGTGCTGGACGTGCAGACCGCGTGAGACGACGCTTCATCCAGTCCCAAACATGCTCAATGGGGGACAGATCCGGAGATCTTGCTGGCCAGGGTAGTTGACGTACACCTTCTAGAGCACGTTGGGTGGCACGGGATACATGCGGACGTGCATTGTCCTGTTGGAACAGCAAGTTCCCTTGCCGGTCTAGGAATGGTAGAACGATGGGTTCGATGACGGTTTGGATGTACCGTGCACTATTCAGTGTCCCCTCGACGATCACCAGTGGTGTACGGCCAGAGTAGGAGATCGCTCCCCACACCATGATGCCGGGTGTTGGCCCTGTGTGCCTCGGTCGTATGCAGTCCTGATTGTGGCGCTCACCTGCACGGCGCCAAACACGCATACGACTATCATTGGCACCAAGGCAGAAGCGACTCTCATCGCTGAAGACGACACGTCTCCATTCGTCCCTCCATTCATGCCTGTCACGACACCACTGGAGGCGGGCTGCACGATGTTGGGGCGTGAGCGGAAGACGGCCTAACGGTGTGCGGGACCGTAGCCCAGCTTCATGGAGACGGTTGCGAATGGTCCTCGCCGATACCCCAGGAGCAACAGTGTCCCTAATTTGCTGGGAAGTGGCGGTGCGGTCCCCTACGGCACTGCGTAGGATCCTACGGTCTTGGCGTTCATGCGTTCGTCGCTGCGGTCCGGTCCCAGGTCGACGGGCACGTGCACCTTCCGCCGACCACTGGCGACAACATCGATGTAGTGTGGAGACCTCACGCCCCACGTGTTGAGCAATTCGGCGGTACGTCCACCCGGCCTCCCGCATGCCCACTATACGCCCTCGCTCAAAGTCCGTCAGCTGCACATACGGTTCACGTCCACGCTGTCGCGGCATGCTACCAGTGTTAAAGACTGCGATGGAGCTCCGTATGCCACGGCAAACTGGCTGACACTGACGGCGGCGGTGCACAAATGCTGCGCAGCTAGCGCCATTCGACGGCCAACACCGCGGTTCCTGGTGTGTCCGCTGTGCCGTGCGTGTGATCATTGCTTGTACAGCCCTCTCGCAGTGTCCGGAGCAAGTATGGTGGGTCTGACTCACCGGTGTCAATGTGTTCTTTTTTCAATTTCCAGGAGTGTATTAATAAGCAAACGGTCTTGACGCAGTGGTAACACAGGTTCCCGTTAGATCACCGAAGTGGAACGCTGTTGGGCGCGGCTAAAGCTTGGATGGGTGGGTGACCATCAGGGTCTGCTATGCACTGTTAGGAAGTTGGATACATTCAGTCCCGTGAGACAGTTGATGAGCAACTTGACTGAGAAGTAGCGGCTCCAGTCACAGAAGCTGATAACTGTTCGGAGAGCGGTGTGCTGACTACATGGCTCTCGACATTCACATCCAGTAACACCAATCGCCCGAGGATGAATCGGCGGTTGACCGGTACTGTTGGGTCTTCTGAGGCCCGTTCGGACAAAGATTAATTTTGGTTTTATGTTAATGGACTTTGAGAGCGATGACAATTTAAAGTTCCCAGAAAGCCACAATAACAATTACACTAGATAACAAATTTAAACTTTTTTCCGCATTTGGTTTTCAAATGGGTGAATTTACCTAATTTTGGGGTGCTGAATACACTGGTAAAATCAGTTTTTTTCTATGACATCACATTTCCTAGATACACAGCAGAATAAAAAACGGTAATAGCGAAAATTGACACAATTAAGTCAAAGAAAAATGCACATTCAGAACGTTTGAAATCAGTACTATTTTGTATGTAGATATGGGCATGATGCCAATAAAACGTCCACATTAGTTCAGGAGCTATTTTCACCTTTAATCGTCTTTAGTTTTTGAAAAATGCGACGACAGAGATCTCTCTGTTTGTCTTTTCATCCCTCTCCCTAACAAGACCCTAGCAAGGAAGTCATGTGTTCCTGGAAACGTAAATGCGGACAATACCCCATTGGTTGAGCCCGATAAAATGTTTTTGCCTTCCCTTCATATCAAGCTGGGCCTTATCAAGAACTTTGTAAAAGCTTTGGATAAAGAAGGTTAGGCCTTCAATCAATTAAAAGTTTCCCAAATTAAGTGAGGCAGAGCTGTGTGCCCTCGGTGGCTCAGACGGATACAGCGTCTGCCATGTAAGCAGCAGATCACGGGTTCGAGTCCACATTTTCAATTGTCTTGATCTGAAACAGGAAATTTTTGTCCCTGGAGCTAGAAGGGTCCGTTGTTGCAGCAGACCCATCATCAAAGGGTTCCAATGGCCTTGGTAAAGGTGTTCCATGGTAAGAATGTCTTGGTGAAATCGTTCGCCGTGCTCATCGCTTACGGCTCCCAAATTTCCGGGAAGAAATCAAGGTGCGAATGTAAAAAGTGAATTTTAAGATACATTCTACACCCCATCTTCATATAGTTAAGGCTAACCGGCCATTGACCTCCTTCTGTGCGGATGCACACATATTGCCCGAACTCTTACGGGGCTCGGTAAGATTGCCTGCCTCTAGTAATGTGTGTAATGGGCAGGGGCACTACGAATATAGTGTGTGGACATTTATTTAAGTTGGGACTGTGGGTCTCACTGGGAGCCTGCAAGGGATGAGCCCCTGCAGTCGCACTATCCTCTGTGCCCTCGGTGGCTCAGACGGATAGAGCGTCTGCCATGTAAGCAGCAGATCACGGGTTCGAGTCCACATTTTCAATTGTCCCCGTTGATGTATATCAACGCCTGTCGGCAGCGTAGGGTATTGATTTAATTATCATTCCATGGTCTTACAGTTGTCCAACAGATCATTCACAATGCTAACATAGTTTTTGTCTTTTCTGTTACCCAAAAAGCCCTTCACAACTGCTTTAAATGAAGACCAAGCAGCTAATTGGACATCTGTGAGTTTGGTATCAGAGGTTGGATATTTCAGCAATTTTCTTATCTGTGGTCCAACAAATATACCCTCTTTCAGCTCTTCCTCACTTAACTTGGGAAACTTTTCTTTTAAATGATTGAAGGCCTAACCTTCTTTATCCAAAGCTCTTACAAAATTCTTGATAAGGCCCAGCTGCCTGTAAACCTATAAGGAGTGCAACAACTTTTAAATCACAGAAAAGCTGCCATTCATGATTGGCTCTAGCAGCAAAGGCATGGTTTCGTAAGTTTCTTTGACGTCTACTGCGTAAGCCAAAGGTGCCGATGGAAATGCATTGCCATTGTACAGTAGTACTGCTTTCAAGATCGTTTTTCGTCGCCACTTCTGTGGATTATGTTGTACACCTAGCTGCATCGTCAGACCATTGACATCGAATTCTGCATATCGAAATATGGCGAAGGAAGCACCTCTTGATCTGAAACAGGAAAGTTTTGTCCCTGGAGCTAGAAGGTTCCTCTGTTGTAGTCTCGACCCCAAAAAGAATTCAGCTTGCTGTTTCGAAAGTCTTAGATCGCGAACCAGATCGTTCAATTCCTTTTGATTAAAGAGCTGGGGCGAAGTGTCATGGTACTGAGGGCAGTACTCTTCTTTATGTTCAATACTTTTCATTCACTTGACATGGTGACTGGTACCGTGGCTTTCAAGTTGTAGACAGGAACAGGCAACCCCTCATCATGGGGCACAGGCAAATGCACTTTATTTTACGTCTAGTTTTGCTTGAATGTCCCGAAATATTTGTAAGACGGAAGTAACAGGCTGAATAATGGTCATTAGGCTCACGTCACACCATCGGAACAGCGAATGGCATGGCTCGGCGTTTTCCTTTCAACCCCTCGGTTAAGGTTGTAGTACAGGCTATGCAGGCAATATGAAGTGCGAAATTTTTATCTTGATCACCAACAGGATAATCAAAATCTAATATATATGCCTTCTTAACTAAATCAGTGACTGGTTTTCTTTGGATGGAGGGAAGGCCTTATCTACAAATTTCTCCGCATCATACCCTGCAGAACAATGGCTTGACTGATTAACAGCATGCTAAGTGATCGGAAGTTCCAGGTAATCACTGGAAGCAACATAAGTAAGGAGAGGAAGCTGAACAACGGATTGCCTCAAGGATCAGTTCTCTCACCCTTACTGTTCAACCTATATCTATCTGATCTACCTGACACTTCGTCCAGAAAATACTGCTATGCCGATGACCTGGCTCTAGCCATCAAACACCAGGAAATGAAGACAACAGAAGAGATTTTAGCCAATGACCTGTCTGCATTAGACAATTACTTCAAAATCTGGAGACTCCAACCCAGTGTGAGTAAAACAGAAGTGTGTTGCTTCCATCTAAATAACCAGTTGGCGAACGTAAAACTGGAGGTAAGTTTCAGAGGCAGAATTCTTCATCACAACTGGAACCCAAAATATCTTGGTGTCATCCTGGATCGAACACTATGCTTCAAACAACACCTTCTTAACTTAGCTCAAAAGCTGAGGACTCGAAACAACATCCTCCATAAGCTATGCGGAACTACCTGGGGATCTTCAGCAACCACCCAGCGAACTTCAGCTCTGGGCTTGGTATACTCAAGTGCTGAGTATTGTGCACCTGTTTGGATGAATAGTCATCATACAAGGCTTGTTGATACCCAGCTGAATACGACAATGCGCATAATATCTGGCACAATCAGATCTACTCCAGTTTATTGGCTTCCACTGTTAACCGGTATAATGCCTCCTGATCTACGCAGATGTACTGCCCTTATGAGAGAATTCCACAAGATCTCCAGGAATTCTAACCTACCCGTGCATAGCGACCTGCCACTTTTAAATCGCAAGAGACTGAAATCACGTCATCCAACTCTGTGCGATGCTGCTGACATGGTTGCTAAGAATTTCAAACCTCTTGAAGAATGGAAAGGTCGGTGGGAAGCAATGACAGATGTGCACCTGCATAACATCTTCTCAGGTGCTAAACTTCCAAGTGGATTCGACTTACCACGCAAGACGTGGTCTACTCTCAACAGAATCCGTACCAGCCATGGGCGATGCAGGGATGCTCTCTTTAAGTGGAACAAGCTGCCTGATCCAGCTTGTGACTGCGGGGCTCCATACCAGACTGTTCACCACATTGTCAGTGAATGCAGGATTCGAGCCTATCACGGCGCCAAAGAGGACTTCCTGCTAGCAACTCCAGATGCAGTGCGCTGGATTGAAGGACTGGATATTCAGTTGTAAAGACAAACTTAAGTTTCTTGTGTGTCAATATGTACATATGTATATGTAATATCATGATATGTCTGTATTAGCCATACGCTAAATAAATAAATTTGGGTTTTTGGAGTGAGTTTCCCACACACATGACAAAAGTTGTCTGGGTGGTTTGAACAGCAAAGAGATTTACTAGTTTCCATTTTTATTAGTGTAAGTTTTCAACTTTGAGGTTCGCCGATGACATTGTAATTCTGTCAGAGACAGCAAAGGACTTGGAAGAGCAGTTGAATGGAATGGACAGTGTCTTGAAAGGAGGATATAAGATGAACATCAACAAAAGCAAAACAAGGATAATGGAATGTAGTCTAATTAAGTCGGGTGATGCTGAGGGAATTAGATTAGGAAATGAGGCACTTAAAGTAGTAAAGGAGTTTTGCTATTTGGGGAGCAAAATAACTGATGATGGTCGAAGTAGAGAGGATATAAAATGTAGGCTGGCAATGGCAAGGAAAGCGTTTCTGAAGAAGAGAAATTTGTTAACATCCAGTATTGATTTAAGTGTCAGGAAGTCATTTCTAAAAGTATTTGTATGGAGTGTAGCCATGTATGGAAGTGAAACATGGACGATAAATAGTTTGGACAAGAAGAGAATAGAAGCTTTCGAAATGTGGTGCTACAGAAGAATGCTGAAGATTAGATGGGTAGATCACATAACTAATGAGGAAGTATTGAATAGGATTGGGGAGAAGAGAAGTTTGTGGCACAACTTGACCAGAAGAAGGGATCGGTTGGTAGGACATGTTCTGAGGCATCAAGGGATCACCAATTTAGTGTTGGAGGGCAGCGTGGAGGGTAAAAATCGTAGAGGGAGACCAAGAGATGAATACACTAAGCAGATTCAGAAGGATGTAGGTTGCAATAGGTACTGGGAGATGAAAAAGCTTGCACAGGATAGAGTAGCATGGAGAGCTGCATCAAACCAGTCTCAGGACTGAAGACCACAACAACAACAACAACAAGTTTTCAAGACAGAGTTTGTACTATCTTTCACAGGAAACACTCACTGAGGATCCCTTTCACACCGTTGGATTACCAAACCAACCACTTACTGACGATTTGTAAATCTTCTAGCTCTCCTCTTCAAATAAAAAACATTTAAACATCAAAACAGCAGAACAGCAAAAAGCGAAATACTGAATACGTAAAGTTAAAAAAAAAATCTTTAAAAATCGAAAATGTTACGTGCTAAAACATTTTGAAAGGTATATTCGGATTCTGCACACCAAACTCTATGCTAGTTGATGGTGACTAGTGTTACTGGACTGAAGCCCATGTCCACTATCCAAAACTGAATCACGTACTTTATAGTACACACACACACACACACACACACACACACACACACACACACACACACACACAAAACGTAATTCAGTATACGCTCCATACAACAACTAAGTTTTCAGTCACAACAAAAATCTAAGATCTTATCCTCCTGACGTTTCGTCAATATTACAGCTTTATGTGCAAACCTTTGTCAGGCTTCTTCTTGGTCAAAAATTCTCGGAATATCATCATGGCGTAAGGTACAGGGTAAATGTACCAAAGAGCGCGCAGTCCCAGTAGCTTGTGTTCCTGACAGTTGACTAAACTGATCAGCTCGTCACTGACATTGTTGTGTTCAGAGTGGTATCAGAAACGCCTCGTAGAAGTTGTGTGAAAAAATCCTGTGTTTCCGAAGTGAAACAGGTAAGAATCACTTGTCAGCTTTCTTGATGTAGTTCTGGTACTCTGTTGCATAAGTTGTACACAGAATACACGAGAAACAGCCTCTAATTTTTGATTGCAATTTGAAAGGCTGGCTTGAAATCTACAATACTGCAACAAGATGTTTTGCAAATGTGACGTGTGCTGCCACGTGTTGACTTCGCTTGGAATCATTGTTTCTGTACGAATGTGCTCGCATACAACGTCCCCAAAGAGTGCGTGCTTTCTCTCTCTTGGGCTTGCCGATTGATTTTGGTGAGAGGGCCAAACAGGGAGGTCATGGGTCCCATTGGATTAGGGAAGGAAGGGAAAGGAAGGTGGCCGTGCCTTTTCAAAGGAACCATCCCTGCGTTTGGCTGAAGCGATTTAGGGATATCACGGAAACCTAAATTAGGACGGCCTGACGCGGGTTTGAACAGTCGTCCTCGCGAATGCGAGTCCAGTGTGCTAACCGATGCGCCACCTCGTTCGGTCTCTCCTTAGGCACAACTGCTAATTTGTACCTCTCGATTGCGTTGTGGAGTCCGAAGGACAGGTTTTGTTTCCGAATGACTTCAAATTAAGTACGAAAAGCGGTCAGTAAGCTCATATAAACTGAAGAGCTGTTCATTGAGACCAGACAACGAATTGAAAATGGAGCGAGCAAACAAAAGTTGCCGCTGCTCTTGGTACGAAGGAGTCTGCTTTAAGGAAAAGACTGACAGCTGTGAGTAGAAAACATAGATTTTGGCGTCTCCAGAGGACTGGATGCAGTGAATTAGGTATGAGACATGGAGGCACAAACAGTGCTCCTCATTTGAGGATGATACTCTACGTTCATTTGTGACATTTGCTAAGTGGATATTCTTTGGGCATGTTTTGCGTACTCTTAAGCGCAGGTTAACGAAGAGTGCCCATTTCTGTGTTCTGTATTTTTGAAAAATTCGATAAAAGTATTACCTCTCTGCTGCTGTAGTTTTCTGTATATGTAGATTTTGTGGTAATAAATATAAACCTAAAATGATTTTGTTTTCCTATTGATAATGACATAGATCATTACAGTTACCCCTTAACTGCGCACTCTTAGGTATGGTTCGCCTGTGCATGAAGAATCTGGATGAAGTAAGCTTTATTAGACAATAAACAAGTTAAAGTATACATCAATGTACACAAAAGAAAGGACAGTTACAGAACATATGTAAAAATGTGTGCATTAGTCTTCAGTTATTTTCGGTATATGTGTCTGCATTTATACACTGAGCGTAATGCGCAATTCCGAAAAGACATTTAGCATATTTGCAGCTTACAAAACCACAGACGAGCTCTGACACTGTCGGAAACACCACAGAATGACTTCGCAAAACGTGGTGGCTGATACTAATGCATTGGAGCACAAGGTGGTTGTAGAATTTCGGAACACGTATTATGATTGAGTATAATGATTTTACTGGAGACTAGAAATCTACTCTGTAGGAATCAGCATGGGTTTCGAAAAAGACGATCGTGTGAAACCCAGCTCGTGCTATTCGTCCATGAGACCCCAAGGGCCATAGACACCGGTTCCCAGGTAGATGGCGTGTTTCTTGACTTCCGCAAGGCGTTTGATACAGTTCTCCACAGTCGTTTAATGAACAAAGTAAGAGCATATGGACTATCAGACCAATTGTGTGATTGGATTGAAGAGTTCCTAGATAACAGAACACAGCATGCCATTCTCAATGGAGAGAAATTCACAATATACATAAATAACCTTGTGGATGACATCGAAAGTTCACTGAGGCTTATTGCGGATGATGCTGTAGTATTATATCGAGAGGTTGTAACAATGGAAAAGTGTACAGAAATGGAGGAGGATCGGCAACGAATTGACGCATGGGGCAGGGAATGGCAATTGAATCTCAATGTAGACAAGTGTAATGTGCTGCGAATACACAGAAAGAAAGATCCCTTATCATTTAGCTACAATATAGCAGGTCAGCAACTGGAAGCAGTTAATTCCATAAATTATCTGGGAGTAGGCATTAGGAGTGATTTAAAATGGAATGATCATATAAAGTTGATCGTCAGTAAAGCAGATGCCAGACTGAGATTCATTGGAAGAATCCTAAAGAAATACAGTTCGAAAACAAAGGAAGTAGGTTACAGTACACTTGTTCGCCCACTGCTCAACGGTGTGGAATCCGTACCAGATAGGGTTGATTAGACAGACTCCAGTGGAAGACTCTGCAAGAGCGACGTTCAGTAGATCGGTACGGGCGTTTGTTGAAGTTTCGAGAACATACCCGCACCGAGTAGTCAAGAGTATATTGCTCCCTCCTACGTATATCTCGCGATGAGACCATGAGGATAAAATCAGATTATAGCCCACGCAGAGGCATACCGACAATCTTTCTTTCTACGAATAATGCGAAACTGGAACAGAAGGGAGAACCGATAGAGGTACTCAAGGTACCCTCCGCCACACACCGTCAGGTGGCTTGCGGAGTATAGATGTACATATAGAAGTAGCGCTGAATAATGTGCCACGGAGTGTCTACGTATTCTCTGCATCTTTGGGCCACACGGCGTGTTTACCTGTCGCACCCCCACTCCAAACCCAGTCCACAATGAATGAGATCCGAGAGGCATGCGCAGACGACAGTACACGGCTTGGTGCTACAGTGCTGCTATCCATGAACGATGGCGGCTCGTCCACCTCGAGACGTGGACGGGGATTGCATTGTCGCCGACTTCAAGCGACATCTGCGGTAAGCGCGCACACGTGCTCTGCGCATGACGAAAGCGTGTATACTGCGAATTTTGTCTCTAGGATTACCAACTTTAACTGGAACCAAAACTGGACAACTCAAAAATGTATTCTTATTATTATGCATTTATTTAACACCATAATCACTGTTGATACTGCGAATCCAAAGTTTTTTGCTAGCCTCTAGTTTCTTTGTTATTTATATTTTGAAGTTATACTTCTTTTCTGACTTCACAGCTTTAATAAATTCTTTCCCACTGTCGGATTGATAAATTCAGCACATTTGGTACAGTAGTTGAAATTCACAAATAGTTCAGATTACGCCTTTTCCAGTTTCAATCGGTTTCTTTCATTGCTCCAGATATTTAGCATCACACTGAAAATCCGCTCTACCAACACATTGGACGGTGGCGCAGTGAGCACGTGTTGAACAACTTTCAGCAAATTATGTGCTTTGCATCTCTTAAAAAATATCATCTTTTTGTTTGAAATGTTTGAGTCTGGTAAGGCCTTAATGACTGGCAAGACGTCATTCAGTGCACATATTTCAGAAAATAGTTCGTCACCGTTTATATTTACGTTAAAATAATCTATTACTTTCATTATGTTCTCCATTTCAAGGGGCTCTTCAACAGTTAACTAAGTTTGAAGATGGAGTCTTCACTGAAGTCAAAACATTTTTCTAGATATTCCAGAATTCTAGTATAGACTTGTTGAGCTTCTCTGACAAATTTTGTACGGACTTACTGCGGACATCTTTGCAGCTCTTGTAATACCTTGAATCCGAAGAAATTATTTCTTTGTTTATTACTCATTTCTGTACGCAACTTTAGGAATACACAATATATTTCAGATATCTGTACGTAAGCACATTCCACGTGGTTTATGGTTGTATTAAATTCACAACATTGTGGACAAAATAAATGTAAATCTTTGGGAGCGTTACTTTATCATCCCCTTCACTGTCGTTTTCATGGGCTACGAATGTCTAAATAAGTTTGACAGTATTGTCTTCACCCTGACTTAGAATATAAGACTTCTGGAGCAATCAGTTTATAGCAGGAAAAGAGTCAAAAAGAGTGTAGGAACATGCCGGAGTAGTGTGGTGTACTGTCTGCAGGAACTCAAAAAAGTTTTTAGGCTCACTCATCTTCGTGTTTGAAGAAAACTCGTTAAATATCTTAACGAATAATGATTCAACATCATATGACAGTAGTTTCAGTCCAGATTTCGCAATCTATCTATATCTACAGTATATCCGAATCCCGCTCCATCTACTGCCGGGTCTGGGTGTTGACGAGTCCTCTCCATTTGGCTCGGTCCTCCTCCAACTTTTCTTCCACCACTTGCTGCCAGGTCACACCTCTCCTTTCCATAGATATTCTCTCTCCCGTTTTCTACCGTGTTCTTGGGCGTCCTCTAGGTCTTCTCCCATCCATCTTTAGTTCTTCCATAATTCTGGGGATTCTCTGCCCATGCATCCTTTTAACATACCCATACCATCTTAATCTCTTTTTTTCAATTTCTTCTCTCATACTTTCTTGTTTGAGGTCCTTTCTAATCTCTACATTCCTTATTCTGTCCATTCTTGTTTTTCCCTTAACTGCTCTGAGAAATTTCATTTCCCCTGCTTGCAGTCCCTTTCTGTCATTGTCCGTGTTTCTCCACAATAGGTGACAATAGGGATGTAATAATTCTTATACATAAGGAGTTTTGCTCTTTCTGAAACTTCATTCTTACAAATCACGTGTTTTATTGTTTGGTAGAAATATCGCAATATTGTGCATTATATCCACGTGACAATGTCCTGGTGCTACACTTTTTTTCAACTCTACGAAAACAGACCCATTTTCTCCCGTAATTGACGGAACAGTTGTCTGCAACATAAGCAACTTAGCAAACAAAAATCAGTATTATTACATAAGCAAATAGTTGCGACCCTGAAAGACTAGTCTTAATGATGGTCTCTTAAAGATTTTTGGCTATAGAAATTGATGTTTCGTCAGCTTCTTCGTAAAAATCTATAACAGCTGAAGTCGTTCCCATTTCTTGTTCGAAGTGCCCGGTAGAAACTGGAAATAATTTCATATATACTTTACTTGAAGCATCAAATGCAATCGAGAATGGAGTTGTACCAATTTCTTCCAGAATGTGTTGCAGAGGAAGTGGAGCCAATACATTCTCTACTATAGCTTCAGCTTCAGACCGTCCACAGTGAATTTTCGATGATAGTTTCGGATCGTGAAACCAAAAGTGAGGTAGGAGAGCATTTCCACAGTCTTGCGAAAGATGACTGTTATAATGTTTCACTCCACGCTGTGTTAACACTTAGCCGTCCGCACGTCTCGTACACATTTATTCGCTCGACGCCGCCAGCGCTAAGTCGGATTACTTGCCTTGTCGCCGGCCGCTCGTCACCTTTCCGTTGATGCCAAACTTCAAACACATTGACTTCTGCGCCCTTCAATTTTTCCGGAAATCATCTATTTTGCCGTATCGTTCCACATACTGGAATTTTCTTTTGAAGTAACTTCTCTACAAGTTCTTCATTGTTACAATAATTATCCATGTAGAGGTGATGCCACTTTCATAAGAAGGTGTCAGTAGTTCCATCACTGTTTTTGCTAAAGGTTGTCCAGCGCAGAAATACATCTTGAATGAGGAAATATATCCCGTACTCGAATCACGCAGCATCCGGATAAGTATGCCATATTTCGTAATTTTCGACGGATTTTAAACTTTGTCCACGCCACGGTATCATTCTTTCATCAGTTGAGATGTTTGGACTTGGATTAGACGTTTCTTTAAACTTTTTGGAAAGATAATGAATTACGAATTGCACATTTGAAAAGCCGGTCGGCATTATCCGGTTTATTGTTGGCGTAGGAAAAAAGGAAAAAATGATAATATTTGTCTGAATCGGTTGCGGGACATCTTTTGCTAAATATCGGTGTCTATCAACGAATTCGTTGACCAGTTATCATCGATCCTTTTTTGCAATTCCCATAAGGATAGCAAGTCCAAACCATTTTTTAAGGTCGGGTCCCGTAACGTCGACAAATTTGGCATTTTTTTAAATCCAGTTTCCTTCTATTGCAATTTTGAATGTAGTACTTGTTGGTTTCGTTGCTAATATATTAAAATAGATCGTTCCCAATATATAATTCTACGATATCCACGACGCTCTGTGTATCTTTGGGAAATATGTGTGGATCCGGAAATCCATCAAATTTACTATTGGTCCTAAGTAAATCAGTCCTCTTCGTCTGATTCATCCGAATCAGTTGACAACCGTAGCGTTGGCCGAATTCGTCTTGGACGTATTTCACTATCTTTCGACGATTCTGCTTCACTTTCAGTTTTTTGCTATCCAAAGTCTTTTTCTCAATCGGCCAAGTTGTCCGGAACGTCAAACAAGACCCGCACATTCATCGTAAGTAATCGTATCGTCTCTTTCGTCTGCCATGATGAAAGTGCACAAGTACTTACAAAAACAAAACAAAAACTTGTTGACGTGTGTAACTTATTGTTACCTAAACAAAACACCAACAGAGTGAAAAAGATACTAAAGTGCTGTCACCGGCCACTTCGCGATACTTTGCTCGTAACACCACTGGTGTGGACGGCCACTTAGCGATACTATGCACACGACACAACTGTGGTGTCGCCGGACAGCAAAGTGTTAATATTAGTTCCGTTGCTGACACTTCCGCGCTTACGGACTGATTCCCGCTGGCACGAAATACCTTTAAACAGTGGAGTATTTTAACACATTCAACATCGAATCAACATGAGTCTTGGCAATGGCGTGATGGTTCACCACTTTCGCTGAGTCGTATTTCACTGTAAAACATACACAGCATGTTTTACAATATCGGTATGTTCATCTTGTTTCGAAAGCCATACCGAAAAGTGTGAAATGACATGGCGCTGTTTTCTACCCTGCTGCATTTGAGAAGCTCACGATAATACGGTGTTGTATACGTACAAGTATCACTCTGTCACTACTGTGCCGATCTTAAAAAATTTAATTTTAAACTAAACGCATGCCGTGCGCGGTTCACCTAATACAGCCACGACATAATACTTCACATCAATCAGCCGCGCGCAACAATGGGTATACTCAGCGCGAACTTTTGTTCGACAGCGGTATACCGTGACATTGTCACGGCTTGTTTTGATTGTTGTTTTTTTGCCGCTATATGATGTATCTGTTCAGAAGAACAGATACACTGTAAGTGACATTGTAACACTGCTTTATTGTCCACTAAAGTGCACATCATTTATGTTGGCGGCCGAGTTAAGGTTCGTTCTGCGCATCTGACGTCAAAAAATACAGTCAGCCAATGAACAGAGAACGACGTTGCCAGATATCGACTGCAGAGCAGAGAACGGATGAGTGTCTTCAGTTTTAGAAACGTTTAGTCATAAATAAAGTAATAGAACAAAAGCAATGTCTTGATAGCAGACTTTGTTTTTTGAAAGTTTGGAAAAACCATTATTTATACCAATTGCTTCATTTTCTATTAATTAATTAAACCAAACAAGCAATAAGACTCTTAATTCAGGCGATAGCAAGGAAAGGTGTTTGTATCAATTTCACGAACCGCTTTTTCGCAATAAAGAACAGCAGTAATTTTTTATTTCCTATTGTACTTCGACGAAGTGCGAGTTATTCATAGGCATACCAACAGTGTTTGTCAGAGTTTTGCATGACATGTTAAAGTCGTTATGCAGGACGAGCTGCACTAGCGTAACGGTGAAGGTGTTGGGTTAGTAAGCAAAAGGTAAAGAGTTCGAACCTTGTGTGATGCTAAATATTTTCTTTATTTAAAAACAATATCGAAGTGTCTTACTTCACGAATTTTATTCGTTTGAATGCAATTTTTTGAAATTTCTAGTGCTTTGTCTCTTCATTAACCCTTTCGCTGCTGCAGTCACGTGCTCCCCGCATTCCGCGCTGTGCGTGATTTTGTCATCACTGCACTGCTCGCCTGTGCAGACACATGGTGTTCCCACTGCTTTGACACACTTATCATTCGATTTCACAAAAACTATTTGGCCCAAAAATTAGATTTTTACACATCTTCTTGACTGATACCTTCCGCCCATAAATGACTTAATTTTGTTTCGATGTTCAACGCAGTTATTATGCAGCATTAACCGTAGTAAACCATTGCACGAAATTTTGAAGAGTTTGCAGAGGTAGAAGTCCATAGCGTATACTTTCCGTATGGTCGATTTTAGTTGCCACAATGTTGAGAATGAAATGTGGACAAGGTACCTAAATTTCATATAAAATTTACTGTATAACAATATCTCATTTAATTTAAATGCCACATAGGTGTCGTATGTAATATTGAGAAATATTCCGTCTTTCGCGACCGTAATAAAAGTTTTATTTACACCGGGCGCGTTTGGTTTTATTTTAAAGCACTTCAATCAGTCAAAGGTACTGGGGGGAAGGTATCAGTCAAGAAGATGTGTAAAAATCTAATGTTTGGGCCAAATAGTTTTTGTGGAATCGAATGATAAGTGTGTCAAAGCAGTCGGAAACACTATGTGTCAGCACAGGCGAGCAGTGCAGTGACGAAATCGCGCACAGCGCGAATGCGGGGAGCACGTGTCTGTAGCAGCGAAAGGGTTAATGCGACCGTGGTGGCTTTACTTCATAAACTGCGCGCTACCCCCTAAACGTAAGCTTGCGAACTAAACTATACTATACTATAGCGCAGCTTCTCTTGGCGCGTGCGTCGTGTGCGACTGGCAACGCAGCAATCCCCCGCGTCTGGGCGGGCATGCGAGAGCCGCCAAGATAAAAGAATTCAACTATAGGAAGCGACATGCAGCTGTCGTAAGAAAATAAAAGCTAGTATTGGTCTTTCGTAGTTCATTCTTATTGGAGCGGTCATCATATGACGTGGCAGCAATGGACGACAATGGTCACCGCGGTGTAGCAAAAATACAAAGCCTCTTTGATACGACTTGTCCAACAAATGAACGGGCCAACGTATGCTAAAATACATTGGAATTCGTTGTGACAAATACACAATGATCCCAACACGATCTGATACAAAATATTGCAACAAATGAATAATCAAATTGAAAAGCTTAACTGGCTCCATTTTCATTACTTGGTTTCTCTAAAAGAATTTTAAAAACTGAAATTAGCAAATATGAATTTAGGCCAATTTAAAGGAGAGAGGAAATGAGACTTCGGACGTCCGGTCGGAACGTCACCAGACACCACAGCTTTTATTTAAAAACCGGATTACCCGGGCTAGCAGGCCGCGGTGGCCTAGCGTTTCTGCTACGGTCGCAGGTTCGAATCCTGCCTGGGGCATGGATGTGTGTGCTGTCCTTAGGATAGTTAGGTTTACGTAGTTCTAAGTCTAGGGCACTGATGACCTCAGATGTTAAGTCCCATAGTGCTCATAGCCATTTGATCCCGGTCTAACATAGGTCAGTTGGCAACCCGTCTGCCACTTGCTTCTGCAAAATTTGTCGTTTACCACCACCATCTGCGGTGACAACTCGCAATCGGTTGAACAAAAATTCACTATTTACTCTGCACTGTCACGTTTAATGCTCGCATTGCCTACGACATTCACAGCAGAGTGCTTACATTACTGAGCGCTCAGTGGCTGTCGGAGAATGCGTGACGTAGTTGTGCAGAACTAGGCTGAACGCGATCACCATCTTTCGTGACTCAAATACAGTGCTGTGCTTGAACACGACTTGAACTGTTCTACCAGTTGACGACACAGCTCACGAAATTTCGGGGTTCGCTCACACTTTTGCTCGCCACTTGATATAGCGACTTCTGTTGGTGCTGTCTTCATGACATTGAAGCGCCAGAGGAACAGGTATAGGCACGCGTATTCAAATACAGACATGTAGACAGTCAGAACATGGCGCTGCGGTCGGCAACGCTTATATAAGACAACAAGTGTCTGGTGCAGTTGTTAGATAGGTTACTGCTACTACAATGGCAAGTTATCAAGATTTAAGTGAGTTTGAACATGTCGGCACACGAACTATGGGACAGCGATGAAGGGGGAATTTCCCGTACGACCATTTCACGAGTGTACCATGAATATCAGGATCCGATAAAACAGCAAATCACCGACATCGCTGTGGCCGGAAAAAGATTCTGCAAGGATGGGACCAACCACCAGTGAAGACAATCGTTCAACGTGATAGAAGTGCAACCTTTCCGAAAATTGCTGCAGATTTCAATGCTGGACCATCAACAAGTGTCAGCTTGCGAACCATTCAACGAAGTACCACTCGTACAGCCTTGATGACTGCACGTCACAAAGCTTTACGCCTCGCCTGGGCCCGTCAACACCGATACTGGACTGTTGATGACTGGAAACATGTTGCCTGGTCGGAGGAGTCTAGTTTCGAATTGTATCGAGCGGATGGACGTGTACGGGTATGGAGACAACCTCATAAATCCATGGAGCCTGCATGTCAGCAGGACACTGTTCAAGCTGGTGGAGGGAGGGTCTGAAATGGTATGAAGCGCGTGCAGTTGGGTTGATATATGACCCCTGATATGTCTAGATACGACTCTGACACGTGACAAGTACGTAAGCATCCTGTTTGCCATTCGTGTCCGTTGTGCGTTCCGACGGACTTGGGAAATTCCAGCAGGACAATGCGACACCCCACACGTCCAGAACTGCTTCAGAGTGGCTGCAGGAACATTCTTCTGTCCAAACATTTTCGCTGGCCACGAGACTCCCCGGACATGAACATTATTGAGCATATCCCGGATGCCTTGCAACGTGCTATTCAGAAGAGATCTCCACCCCCTCGTACTCTTACGGATTTATGGACAGCCCTGCAGGATTCATGGTGTCAGTTCCCTACAGCACTGCTTCAGACATAAGACCATGCTGTGTCGCGCTGCGGCACTTCTTCGAGGTAGCGGGGGCCCTACACCATATTAGGCAGGTGTACCTGTTTCTTTGGCTCTTCAGTGTATTATAACAGTGCAGCAATATCTTACAGAATGCATGTCATATGTAAACACAGCCACTTATAAATAGGTAATCGTTGTTGCGATGCAGTCTATTTCTCAAGCATTATATGGGCTCTGTATCGGGCTTTAGCAGACAAGTGCTGTTAATATTTTCACAACGGGTTTGCCGTTGTTATTTATTCTTACGATCGAAATCAGTCAATTAAATAAGTTTTATTTTCTTTTACTAGGCATTCAGTTCCCAATTAATTTTTTTAATTGTTTTATCTAAGCTGACTAAAAATGTTATTCTAATATTATGATTATTTCCATGGAAATGTTTGTGCGACACGATCCTGATTTAATCCAGGACAGAAAGCAGATCCTAACTAATGCTTGTACATACGTAAGTTCCACTGGAATATGTGTTGTTATAATTATGATGAGTCTACGTTACTACCTATAACACACTGATGATAGCTACTCTGCCAGATGGAATCTAGACGTGCAATAAACAAGACAGATGGTATTACAACCAATGCTAACTTTCTGTCTGTCCATATTTTGATAAAAGTATTAATATGAATAGAAATGTTGGTTTGCAATTACTTGGGAAATTATTTTGGTCTCTGATAAATAAAACACTGTAAGGGGTCAGAGTCGGGTAATATATTTTAGGACAATATCTACTCCTTTACCTATTAGCTCCACATCCAAAATCACCCTAAATGTTTATATGTGGTATCTATAAATTCTGTATATGAACTCTTACTGTAAATAAGTTCGAATACGAAAGGAATTTGTGTAGTGGTTTTCTAAATGTTTTCTAAATGCATTTTACGAAAATTTCAGATTTCAAGTAAAGTTATAGCATGTACAGGTGGCAAGTTTTTTAACTTAACGGCGATCGCTTGCTCTTGCGCCGAGTGTTTCAAATGTCTCGTGATAGTTCGAGGAGCACTCGATAGTGTACCAATCTCTGCAAGGTATTGGGAAATTTCGACGTCGTTCGAACCCAATTATCGTTTGACCAGCCTTGTGAGTACGCAGTGAGATTTGTGAGCTTCAAACAAAATATTATGAAACACTGTCTTAAAAAACAGATAGTTTCGCAGTTGTTTGCCAGATTATCTAAAAATTGGTTTCATACATACATTTTTTGTTACATTATAAAACATTATCCAATAAGTCAATGAATACAAGTTGATTGCGAGGACATCTTTCCACAAAGCATTCAAATGATAAGGACAAGCCTGTTGAATATTTTCAGAAAATATAGAAAAAATTTCAAAATCCTTCAACGATCTTTGTATCGTTTAAGAAACAACACGCAGAGAATGAAGACGGATTAATTACCACTTTTTGCACTTCACAGTTTTTTGCAAAAATTAGTAAAAGCTATAATATTAGAAAAACTGTAATAATGTTCTCTGTAAACAAATGTACCTCAACAGTAGCGCACGAGAATATACGTTGCCCCTAAGCGACAGCATAGTAAAATGACGAATTGATGAATTTGAGAAATGGCAGTTAATATTGGAAGAATAAGGTTGTTGCATGCGCTACTCACGGAACACCATCAGTGGTAGGTCGTTACCGTGGATTTGTTGTTCATATGAAGAAATAAGTGAAAAATGGTTTATATATTCATCACGTGGCTTATACGCAACACCTTTTAAGAAGACATCAAGTACAAGTCTCCTTTCATCATTAACTGTAATAAATCGAGCCGTGAATAAGATAAAATCCAACTCAAAACGTGATAGAATATTTAGGTACTTTTCCGCTACAGTAATGATGATTTTATTAGGTTCCTTTTGCACGCAGAAACTCTGCGGCTGTGAAGGGACACATCTCTGGGTAGTTTTGTAGCATTATATAAAAACGTCATAGAATTTTTGACAATAATGGCACCAATCAGTGTCAGCAGTTAAAACGAGGAGAGGAACATACCTTTTATTTGGCAGAGATTTTACAGAGTTTTGATGATGCTATGCGGTTTCTGGCAGCTGATAGGCTTGTAGGTTACCAAAGTATTAATTCATTATCAGTGACGGACTATTTCGTTACAAACTATAGAAGAGAGAAGTTGATAATTTTCCTGGATTATAAAAGATCATGTAACTCCTGAGATTATAGACAGATTCAGTAGGCACCTACAAAACGTTGACTGGACTTGAAAAAACGATTTGAAAATATTTCGAAAGAAAGATCTGTGACTCGATGAAAACTTCTTTCATTGTAAAATTGAAGAGGGAGATAAAGCGTGACAAGAACTTTTAGGAATTAGATGTGATGAAGGAAGTAAATAAAAATTAGATAGTGATGGATATGAAAACCTATGGCAAAATTTCAAAAATGTTGGTTTCGTATCCAAATACCTGGAAAATGATAAAAGTTTGATACCTTTCCATACCTCATACTTGTGGAATCAGTCTTCAATGCCGTTAATCACATTATGACTAACGAAAGAAGCTACTTAATATTTCCGAAAGAGGAGACAGTCTGTTCCTTATAAAAACTGAGCCAGGTTTTCATTATTTAGTTTCTCAGCAACAGCCTTATGGGTGTCATTAATAATGTAATTACCGTACCTAAATGTAGTTTCATAACAATTCATGCTGCTATATATGCAAAATGTAAAGCAAAGCATAGTCAACTTGTCTAAGTTCCTTTACAAAGATTTATTGTCAAACTTAGAGAAAGTTGGGCATAAAATATTTGATAACTAATTATAACGAGGATTATGTAGTCTAATTAAATCTGGTGATGCTGAGGAAATTAGATTAGGAAATGAGACACTTACGGTAGTCGATGAGTTTTGATATTTGGGGAGCAAAATAACTGGTGATGTTCGAAGTAGAGAGGATATAAAATGTAGACTGGCTATGGCAAGGAAAGCGTTTCTGAAGAAGAGAAATTTATTAACATCGAGTATAGATTTAAGTGTCAGGAAGTCTTCTTCTAAATGTATTTGTATGGAGTGTGACCATGTATGGATGCGAAACATGGATGATAAATAGTTTAGACAAGAAGAGAATAGACGCTTTCGAAATGTGGTGCTACAGAAGAATGCTGAAGATTAGATGGGCAGATCGCGTTACTAATGAGGAGGTACTGAATAGAATTGGGGAGAAAAGTACTTCGTGGCACAACCTGACTAAAAGAAGGGATCGGTTGGTAGGACATATTCTGAGGCATCAAGGGATCACCAATTTAGTATTGGAGGGCAGCGTGGAGGTTAAAAATCGTAGAGGGAGACCAAGAGATGATTACACTAGGCAGATTCAGAAGGATGTAGGTTGCAGTAGGTACTTGGAAATGAAGCTTGCACAGGATAGATTAGCATGGAGAGCTGCATCAAACCAGTCTCAGGACTGAAGACAAAAACAACAACAACAACAACGATAACAAATTATTATTATATGCTTTAACTTCCTGTAGTTTGAATATATAAATTTTATGAAATTACTTCCCTACTTCATAAATCACAATTAGGACCCAGTAAGTGGTTAGAAAGTTTTCCTGGCAACAAAGTTATAAAAGTGAGCGGTTTGTACTGGAAGGTATCCTCGACATAGTCATTTACAGCAAAACCATTGAATGAGTCTCCACACAATATGTAGAAAGTCTACATACACATCTACACTCTGAAAACCACTGTGAAGTGCATGGCAGAGGGTAGGCTCCACTGCACTGGATCACGTTGGAAGGCCGGGAAGGATGATGTTTTAAATGCCTCTGTGCGTGTTGTTAACTAATCTAATCTAATCTTGTCCTCATGATCCCTATTGGAGCGATACGTAGAGGGTTGAGTACACTCCTAGAGTCGCCATTTAAAGCTGGTGCTTGAAACTTTGTAACAAGGCTTTTTGGGATAGATCCACGTCTGTCTTCAAGGATCTGCCAATTTGGTTCTTTCAGCAACTCTTGTGACACTCTCAAACGGGTCAAACAAATCTGTGCCCCTTCTCTGTGTACGTTCTATCTCTCCTGTTAGGCCTATTTGGTGTGGGTCCCATGCACTTGATCACTATTGTAGTCGCACGAATGTTTTGCATTAATCTCCTTTGTAGTCTGGCTCTATGTTCTCAGTATTTTAGCAATAAACCGTAGTCTACCCTCTGCTTCGCCCACGACACTGCCTATGCACTCATTCCATTTCATTTTCCTACAAAGTATGACACCCAGATATTTGTAAGAGTTCACTATTCCATCGCCGGCCGCTGTGGACGAACGGTTCAGGGCCCTTCAGTCCGGAACCCCGCTGCTGCTACGGTCGCAGGTTCGAATCCTGCGTCGGGCATGGATGTGTCTGATATCCTTAGGTTAGTTAGACAGTAATATCAGAAATTGAGTCCGCCTTGATGTAAAACACCTTGTTATTCGTATAGTTCTTTATTATCCCAAACTAGTTTCGGCAACAAATATCACTATCATCAGTGGGGTTTTTTAATCTAAAACATGCAGAAAATGGTATGGTTGTATAAACACAGTAAAACATTACATTTTTACAAATCGTCTTTTCAAATATAGTTTTATATTGATACTTTCATACTACCTTATTTATTGTATGTTACAGCATGTTTTAAGCAATTATTGGCGCTGATTGCGACATATTTTCTGTACTTTTTTTTCTCTCTTGCCGGCTTTTTACTTAGCGAACGTCATGTCATCTGCAACCATATGAGCGGCTGTTAGTAGACAAATACTAGAAGGTGAACTTCGTATGTCAGCAGTATATACTTTGGGTTGTGGTAGTGTTGTGGAAACCAGTTATTTTTGTGTGTATTGAGTTGTTGCTTAGCTAATCGTGTACTCACGTTCGTTGGATGGTATGTGGCTGCTTTTTACACAGAAAAACAAAACTTTTGCGCTTTGTTTCTGATCCAGAATATTACGCCATCTTCCTGTTCGCGTGTGTCGCGAGAGGCGTATCGAAATTGGCGAGAAAGGCTATGAAAAACTGTAGCGCGAATTACGACGACTTCTGTTCATTATTTATGTCTCTGTGTGTGATTGCGAAGTGGTTCTTCTGCGTGTGTGTGCTTTCTGTTCTGTGTCCTTGGTCAGTTCTCTCAGAGCGGTAAAGAGTGTGTTGTTGGAGAGTGTTGTGTTTTCTTATTATTATTCACGTTTGGGCCCTACTGGACCACGCGAAGTACAATCACGGGGCATTCAGTTATTTTCTTTTGGACTTTCTCTCTGCCCAAATTGTTTTCATTCTCTCGGAATGAGCTCTTTTCCTTTCATCAGACCATGTGGTTCCAGTTTTCTTTGGTTTTTCAGCTTGACCAACTACCCAGTCATGAATTTTTTGCCTAAATAATTTTCTGTCTTGAATTTCATCTTGTTTTATATCTGCCTCTTTCATGTCCTCTTTTATAGCAGCAATCCATTTTATTGTTTCAAATTTAGCTTTACTTCGATTTTCGTAGAATTCCACTACTTGTTTAGTTAGTCTGGTAGCATCCATTCTTTTAATATGCCCATAAAATTTTAGTCTGCGTTTTTTCATATCCGAATATATGCTGGTGTATTGTTGAATTTCACTATTTGCTCTTAGCCTGTATGTTCCTTCTTCAGTATATTTTGGACCTAGAATTTTTCTGATTACTTTTCTTTCTCTTTTTTGGATTTCTTGAATGTCCTTTTTTCTGTTTAAAATTAGCGTTTCAGCCCCATAAAGGCACTCTGGTTTTATGATCGTGTTGTAATGTCTCAATTTAGAGTACCTCGAGAGACATTTTTTGTTGTAGATGTCTTTTGTAAGTCTAAAAGCTGTCTCCATCTTTTGACAACGAATTTCATTTCCAATTTTTTCTAGACCAGTCTCTGAGATTGTTTCACCTAAATATTTGAATTGCGAAACTCTTTTGATTTTTCCATACTTAGTTTCCAAAAGTTTGGGTGCCAGTTTGTTGCTAGTCATATACTGTGTTTTTTCAAATGAGATTTGGAGACCTACTCTTTCTGCTGTTTCTTTAAGAATTTCTATTTGTTTCTGAGCAATTTGGATGTCCTGCGTTAGAATAACCAAGTCGTCTGCAAAGGACAAACAGTCTATTCGAATATTTGTTCGTCCTAATTTCACTGGTTATTTTCTTTGTTTCTTGTGTTTTCATTTATTACATTTTTCCCTTAGACTATAGCCTTTGGTATGTGGTAATTATCTTATATTGTTAGTTGTCGGTATAGACTGTTGCTGTTTCTCAGAATGCGTAGATGGTTTTCGATATTAGCGTAGCGGGGTTATGGTTTTTGTTCATTAGATGCTCTGCAAAAACAGCTCTCATGTGCCCTGTGTACCTTGTTCGGAAATTTCTGCTTGTTTGTCCTATATAGTGGGCCTGACATGAGTTGCAAGTGAGTTGAGATATTCCAACGTTGCTGAATTTGTCTGAGGTTTTTCTGACTGGTCTTAGTCTTTTCTGAACTGTATTGTTTATTCTGAATGTTATTGGGATCCCTTGCTTTTTTAAGATGTTTCCTATTCTATGTGATATTTTGTTATTGTATGTTAGTCTGCACCATCTCTCTCTTTTTCTCTGAAGTAGGTGTGGTCTGCTGTGTGGTCTGCTGTGTTGTCTGTCTGTGCTGCATGTTTTCGTTTCACCTTGTTGTTGAGTTTGTTTAAGATGTCTGTTTTGTAGTCGTTTTCAACAGCAATTTGTTTTATCGTGTTTAGTTCCTATGTGTAGTTTCCTGGTTTAAGAGGTGTTCTGTTTATCCTGTGGAGCATGTGTGTGAACCTGGCATCTTCATGCACTGTCGGGTGGTTGGATGAGCTGTGGATAACAGTGCTTGTGTATGTTGGTTTTCTGTAGATGGAGAATTCATGTTGGTGGTTGTTTGTTGTGATTGTAAGATCCAAGAAATTTAGTTTCTTGTTGTTTTCCATTTCCATTGTTAAGTGGATTTGTGATTGTACTGTGTTGATGTTACTGTGGAGCTCTTCTATCCTGCTATGTGTTTCATCTACAAGACGGATTGTGTCATCCACATATCGGTACCAGTAGATTATTTTGTACCCTTCTTGTTTTACAATGTTATTGAATATTGTGTTCTCTATATGGTCCAAGAAAATGTTGGGTAAGATTCCACTGATGGGGGACCCCATGGGAAGCCCCGCTTGTTGGAAGTAGAAGTTGTTGTTGAAAGTGAAGTAGTTTTGTTCTGTGATTAGCCTAAGGATGGATGAGATTTCATTTATATGTGCATCTGGGAATTTCTTGCATTTTAGCTGTTGTTCTATAATGTTTATAGTGGGTATGTTTGTGTACATTGATGTTATGTCAAAAGATACCAGTTTTGCTGTTGGGGGGGATGTTGACATTCCTAATTTTCTCTATCATGTTTCCTGTGTTTTTGATGCTTCTGTTGTTTGAGTATGCGTATGTCTTCTGTAGGAATGTGTGCATGTGTCTCCCTAGTAAGTAAGATGGGGCTTTTCTGAAGTCAACCACTGGCCTGACTGGGATGAGGGGTTTGTGGACCTTTGGCAGGCTTGTTAAGAGTGGAGCTGTAGGGTTCTTTTGTGTCATTCTTTTTGTCTGGTTCTGTGTGATGTTTTTAAGAGAGTCTTTACGTTTGTTTGGTATCTTTATGTTGGGTCAGTGGTTAGCTTGCTTATTTCATTCTCTGCCAGAAATTTTTCTGTTTTCTCAGTGTATTCTGTCTCTGTCATTAAGACCAGGGCATTCCCGTTGTCTGCCTTGGTGATGAGAGCATTGTGTTGTTTTAGTTTTCTGTGTATACTGTTTATGGTTTTCTCATCAGATGTCTCTTTATTTGTGTTTGTGGATGGTTTGTTCTTTCTGATGATTTGTTTCATTTCCTCTGTCACTAGTTCTCTTGTTAGGCCTAGGTTGAAATCTTGAGTGTTAGTTTTTTCATGTTGTCCAGTGATGTATTCAGTCTCAGTAATAAGATTATCTATAGTCTTATGTGTGTTGTGAGTGTTCAAGTTGTATTCTGGGCCTTTCTCAAGTAGCTGTTGTTCGTCTGTGGTGAGTGTTACGTCAGTAAAATCAATCAAGTGTTCATGGAATGTGTGTTGTGTCTGTGTCTCGGTTTTAGAGCAGTTTTTGTTCATGAGTTTTGTTCAAAGTGCAAAAGTTTTGTTTTTCTGTGTAAAAAGCAGCCACATACCATCTAACGAGCGTGAGTACACGATTAGCTAAGCAATAATCAATACACACCAGAATAACTGGTTTCCACAACACTACCAATATCCAAAGTATAAAGTGCTGACATACGAAGTTCACCTTTTAGTATTTGTGTACTAACAGCCACTCATATGGCTACAGATGACATGATGTTCGCTAAGTAAAAAGACGGCAAGAGGAAAAAAAAGAGCACAGAAAATATGTCACAATCAGCGCCAATAATTGCATAAAACATGCTGTAACATACAATAAATAAGGTAGTATGAAAGTATCAATATAAAACTATATTTGAATAGACGATTTGCAAAAATGTAATAATGTTTTACTGTGTTTGTACAACCATACCATTTTCTGCATGTTTTAGATTAAAAAAGAACCACTGATGATTGTGATATTCGTCGCCGAAACTAGTTTGGGATAATAAAGAAATAAACTAATAAAAAGGTGTTTTGCATAAAGGTGGACTCAGTTTCTGATATTACTGTTTTTCTATGCAAACACGGACCAAATGGAAGAGTTCAAAGACAATATTATAGGTTAGTTACGTTTAAGTAGTTCTAAGTCTAGGGGACTGATGACCTCAGATGTTAAGTCCCATAGTGCTCAGAGCCATTTGACTATAACATTTGTGACTCATTGATATGGTCACAGGATACTAAGTTTTTTCATTTTGTGAAGTGCACAGTTTTAAATTTTTAAACATTTAAAGGTAGTTGTCAATGCTAGCAGTACTTTTAAATCCAATCAAGACCTGACCGAATATTTAGGCAGCTACTTTCAAACAGTACTTCAATATAGACAATACCATCATCTGCGGAAAGTCTAAGGTTACCAATTAATATTGTCCGTAACGTCAGTATATTACCATACATACAAGGTTCCAGCCAGCAGGCAGAGTTACGACGCTTGATGATGAACCAGCCGTAAGCCAAATCTCATCCCATGAAATGCTGGAAGTTACTGTCTAATCGAAATCAATGAAGTGACGGTTATATGCGAGTTTTGACTGTTTAACGAACTTCACTGTTGAAAACTTGCTCGTTGTTGCTCTTTGTCAAAAATGTCAACCTGAATAAAAAACAGTAACAGAGTCCGTGAAGAGCGCATCGTTGTAAACTTTTTAACAGTTTAAATTACTAAAAGTATGTAAACTACATGAGAAATATTTTTGGCACCCCTTACATTAGTGAGTAATACACGAAGTATACCAGATACATGTACTTACGGAACTGCGGGCCCATTTTAATAATCGTAGCGACGCACTTACCTGAAACAGAACGGAAATAAGTGTTAGAACAAACAGGAGCCAAAAAAACAACACTTTCTATGCTTATACGCTCTACTCGCGGTCTGCTGTTATTTCCTTTACCTCAGCATGCCTGTCATCGTTTCCACATGGGCAGTCTATGCTCCGCTTTGTGTTTTTCCAGTGCGCAAACGTTCTTTTAGGCGTACGATATCCCGTGCACTAATTCGCTAGAAACAGCAGTCGGTAGCGTTGCTAAGCTACGAACTGTCGCATGTCTTTTGTTTCTTATGAATTCGTCACGTGATTTTATGTGTTGGGGAAATGTACAGAGAGAGAGAGAGAGAGAGAGAGAGAGAGAGAGAGAGAGAGAGAGATATGTTTCCTGAATTCGTGTGTCAATATACGAGTTTGTGTAAAAAGAGCTGACAATGAGTTCTGACGGTGTAGTGATGGGCGATTGCTTTGTCAGTGGCTGGGTTATCGTGGATATAATCGAATTTGATATTGGATAAAGTGGAAAACGTTTTACTAGCCAACGGTCAGTGATGTAGTGAACATACATCAGATGACGTAAACGACATGGAAACTGTAACCTTATATCCTAGGCAAGTTTTTGATACGAAATTAAAACAACCGTTTTTTACTACTGGAATGTACTGCATTTGGAAAAGAAACATTTCGCGTTACAGATACTGTCACAGATTAATAAGAGAAATATTTACCGCAAAGAAAACGAATTGAGCATCGTAAAAGAATCTCTAGAGCTGTAACAGATAACACAATGAACAGCATGAACATATAAAAAAATATTTGTCTTAAGGTGGTTGAGGCTGGTGTCGTAAAATAAAATTTAGCTATGGAGGTTAATTGGAGACTGCGATACAAATTTATGAATACATACACACATCAGAAAAACTTTGAGACAGGTATCACAAGAAGAACTATAGCTATATATATACAGGTGAGTCACTAACTATTGCCACCTAGAATGACTGCGAATGTATGATAGTAGCTGAAAAGTTTGTGGGACAAGGGACAACGGGGGCCATAATATAACGTTGATTTTTGTTGCTACGTGGGTCGCGTCAGAGATATGAAGGTCAACTTTGTTTTCTTAAATGGGATGCTATAGTTTGGTACTTATTTTCTGATAGCGACTATCGAAACGAATCCAATGATGTCTTTGAAGGTCAACTATGGTCAAAAAGGTGGCATGAACGCCCATTTACAGGAGCTGTTCGAAGTGATGACCATTGGTATCAATGCATTCCTGCAATCTTACTATCATGGATTGAGTGGTATTCCTTATCGCTTAGGAACTTACCGAAGCACATGCTCTGACAATTCTCTCTCGTATATCGTGCAAATGGTAAATATTCGACGAATACGACCTATCCATCCATTGACTTGTAAACACCATACGCCGGTTTTCCAATACAACACAAATAGGAACGGTAAGTCTAGTATCGTCGATTCAAGCGAATGTGAATGATGTATTCCTTCGAAGGACAAGTCGATATGCTTCTCATTTACGTAGAATGCCAACGAAATTCAGTGAGAGCCAGAGACTTACACGCTGAAAGATATCCTCAACCTTCTCACCGTATACGTCGTGCATTTAAATATGTGTGTGATAAATTGAGAACAACTGGATCTTTAACACATCGGAGACATATCCAGCAAAGGAAAGTTACTAACGAGGAAACGGAAATTGGTACTCTCGCTACTGTGGTTCGAGGTTGCGTCAAATCGCAAGGGAATCTGGAATGAGCCAGAGCAGTGTTGTTCGTGTTCTGCATCGCCATAAGTAACCTTACCATATCAGTCTCCACCAAGAATTAACTGGTGCAGATTGTATGCGTCGCATTGAATTCTGCCGATGGGCTCAACTTCAGGTTCAGAGGGATGACTCATTTATTAATTTGGTTTTGTTTACTGACGAGACTACATTCACGAACCACGGAAATGTTAATCCTGGAGGACAGAATTTTAGGCCCCTATTTCATCGATGGAAATCTTAATGGTAGGAAGTACATCACAACTCTGCAAGAAACATTAGGTCTGTTATTGGAAGAAATACCTTTAGGAACAACGAACAGAATGTGGAATCAGCACGATGGGTGTCCGACACATTTTTCGCTGACAGCTAGAAATGATTTGCAGAGACACTTCCCAAATAGTTGGACTGGACGCGGAGGAGATGTGTCGTGGCCGGCTGGTTCGCCATACTTGACGCCTGTGGATTTTTTTTTCTTGTGAGGATTCGTAAAAGACATTGTTTATAAAGACATTCCAAGTACACCTTAATATATGCGAGAGAGAATTGTCAGAGCATGTGCTTCGATAAGTGCCGATGTGATAAGGAATACCGCTCAATCCATGATGAGAAGATTTCAGCACCGCATTGATACCAAGAGTAGAAGAAGGGATCGGTTGGTAGGACATGTTTTGAGGCATCAAGGGATCACAAATTTAGCATTGGAGGGCAGCGTGGAGGGTAAAAATCGTAGAGGGAGACCAAGAGATCAATACACTAAGCAGATTCAGAAGGATGTAGGTTGCAGTAGGTACTGGGAGATGAAGAAGCTTGCACAGGATAGAGTAGCATGGAGAGCTGCATCAAACCAGTCTCACGACTGAAGACCACAACAACAACAACAACAACAACAACAACAATTGATACCAATGGTCATCACTTCGAAAACCATCTGTAAATGGTCGTTCATGCCACCTTTGTGACCTTCGTTGAGGCTCAAAGACCTTACTGTTACACATAATTGGATTCCTCTCGATAGCCGCTATCAGAAAATAAGTACCAAACTACAGCATCCCATTTAAAAAACAAAGTTGAACTGCATATCTCTGAAGAGACCCCATCAAGCAACAAAATACCAACGTCATATTATGGCCCCCGTTGCCCCATGCAACTTTTGTCCCACAAATTTTTCAGCTCCTATCATACTTTCGGAGTTATTCTTGGTGGAAATAGTTGGTGACTCATCCTGTATATGAAATAACGAATCTAGTATCGTAAAAAAAAATTCTTTGGCTTAATGGACAACACTGTAGACCATCGTAAGGAAAACTCCCACCAAAACAAAAAGAGGTAGAATTTTGTTTCTCGTACACAGGAGAGGATAAAAAAGTATTTCCGTGAATAATAGCTAAAAATGTGACTCAAATTATATTGTTTATTGGTGACGTTAACGATACCTAAAACTAACCACCGCCTATCACTGGATGGTGAGCCCGGTGGTACCCTCAGTTTCCCCGTTGCTGGCTATAGCGGTTATGCTGTTGTGGCTATGCAGGTATGAGTGTAAAATGTTCGCCGCTATGTTATCGTGATCAGCATGAAATCTTGTATTCTAATCTATTCGACTTCGCATCAGTGTACGACGGGCAAGGGTTAGTAGCGATTCATGCGTCTACACAATGATCTATGCACGAAGTATACCTTAACTAAAGATCTGTCTGAGAACCCGTAAAAATTGTAGATCTACGCAAAACGACTAAGCGAGTCGAAGGCTTCCTTCCAGTCAATTCTCGACCAGTTTGGTGTGGCACTTGAAGACAGCAAAACGAAAGCATAAGTTATAAATTTCGCGTTCAAGAAGTCTGTCACGCAGGGGAATCGTAGAAACGTACTGTCCTTTGACCATCGCACCGGCTCCTGTACAGGCGGTATAGTCATAGGCAACCCTGGCAGAGAGAAACAACAAAAAGAGTTGAAAACAAATAAGTTGCATTGTCCGGATGGAATCCTGATTAGGTTTCATGAACAGGCTCTAGGACTGTGACTCCTTACTTAGCTTCCATTTTTCGCGAATCTTTCGCCCAGTGCAAAGTCCTAAGCGACTGGAAAAAAGCGCAGGTGACTCCTGCATGTAAGAAGGGTAAAAGAATACACACACAAAATTACAGACCAATGTCCTTAACACTGATTTTCTGTAGAAACCTTGAACATAATGTGAGTTAGATTATAATAAATTTCCTTAATACCGAAAGGCTTCTATCGACGTATTAGCATAGCAGGGTTTTAGAAAGCATCACTCTTGCGAAACTGGGCTTGCTATATTCGCACATGATATACTGCGAACTATGAATGAAAGACAGGAAGCAGGTACTGTTGTAGATTTTGGAAAAGCGTTTGTGACCATGCCCCAATGCAGACTGTTAGCGTAGGTAGGAGCACATGGACCAAGTTCTCAGATATGCCAGTGGCTAGAACCCAGCATGTTGGCGATGGCGAGTGTTCATTAGCGACAAGGATATCGTCAGGAGAGCCACAGGGAATTGAGATAGGACGGCTGATATTTTCTGTATACATAAATGCTGTGGTGGACAGGGTGAGCAGCAATCTGCTGTTGTTTGCTGATGATGCTTTGTTGCCGGCCGCAGTGGCCGAGCGGTTCTAGGCGCTTCAGTCTGGAACCACGCGGCTGCTACGGCCGCAGGTTCGAACCCTGTCTCGGTCATGGATGTGTGTGATGTCTTTAGGTTAGTTGGGTTTACGTAGTTCTAAGTTCTAGGGGACTGATGACTCCGATGTAAAGTCCGATAGTGCTCAGAGCCATTTGAACCATTTGATGCTTTGCCGTAAGGGAAGGTGTCAGAGTTAAGTGACTTGGGAGCATACAAGACGACTTAAACAAAATTTTTAGTTGGGGCGATGAATGGCGGCTAACTCTAAATGTGAAAAAACGTAGATTAATGCGAATGAGTAGGAAGATCAAACCTGTTATGTTCGGATGCAGTATTACTAGTGTCCTGCTTGACGCATTCAAGCCGTTTAAATGTCTTGGCGAAACTCTGTAAAGCGATGGTAAGTGGAACTAGCATGTGAGAATCGTGGTAGGGAAAGCGAATGGTCGACTTCGATTTATTGGGAGAATTTTGGGAAACCACATATAGGACACTACTGCGGCCTGTTCTTGAGTAGTGTTTAGGACCCGTATCACGTGGGATTAAAGGAAGACAACGAAGCCACTCAGAGACGGGGTGCTACACTTGTCATCGTTATGTTCGAACCACACGCAAGTATTACGAAGATTCTTCGGGAACTCAAGAAAGAATTCCTAGAGGGAAGGTGACATTCCTTTCTAGGAACGCTATTGAGAAAATTTAGGGAACCGGAATTTGTAGCTGACTGTAGGAGCCTACTGCCGCTAACATAAATTTCAAGTAAGGGCTACGAAAGTAAGATACGAGAAATTAGTGCTCATACCGAGGCATACAGATAGTCTTTTTTCCCTGGCTCTGTTTTCTAGTGGAACAGAAAATGAAATGAGTAGTAGTGGTACAGGCCATCTGCCACGCATCGTACGTGGCCTGCGGAGTATGTATGTGGATGTAGAATATATTTTCGAGGGGTGAAAATATTCAAGATTCTGCTACAATGATCTCCAGTGTTAAGGAGTGGTTTAGAATGTTCTACGGGGTGTTCAAAAAGTCTCTCCGCAGTGCCGTATGATTGTTCGCCTGCCTGGGTTACTTCCCTTCAAGTGGACTCTCCAAACATTCCACTGTTTTGTTTATCTCAGCCAGCGTCAGTATTATCGTTGCTGTGTGTCGTTACGTGTTGACGCGAACTTTTAACTTTAGTTCCTTTGTTCGTTTGTTTCGTTTTTGTCACTGTTAAAATGCTAACCATTCTGGCGGAAAATCCCAGTTTCAGTTCGTCAAACCTTTAATTCAGTTTTCCCGGAGACAACACTCCCACATCGCGATACTGTGCGAGATTTGATTAACAAATTCCGAAGTACGGGTTCAGTGACAGATGCACCGAGAAGTGGTCGTCCTAGCGTTTTGTCTGAGGATAAACTAACGATATTTCCGATAAAATGTTCACGAGTCCGAACAAGTCAGTAAGAAAACTCGCGCAGGAAATCGATTTAGTGTCGGTACGGCTCACTCAGCTGTAAGGAAAAAATTAGACCTTTTCCCATACAAAGTGACAGTCGTGCAAGAACTGGAAAATACTGATCAAGGCAAGAGACTGCATTATTGTCAATGGTTCAAAAATTTCGTTCAACTAACCTAACATCACTTGACTTTTTTTATGGGGTGCAGCGAAAGTAACTGTCTATAAAAACCGTCCAAAATCCATCGATGAATTGAAAACCGCAATATCCACTTTCACTGCTTCTGTTACAGAAGAAATGTTACAGCTTGTGTTTGGAAACATGATTAGACGAATTGAATTGTGTATTCAACAACAGGGGGGACACTTTCAACATTTAATGTGACAATTTGTAAGTAAAAAATGAGTATTCAATAAATTAACTTGTATTTCACTGAGTTTCATTTCGGTATATTCGCGGCGGCATACGCCACGCGCGGCTAACAATCATACGGCACTTCCGAGAGACTTTTGAACACCCCGATGAATATTCTAGAATATTCCTGCGTGGCCTCGCAAAAACGATACACAGAAATATATTTACTCTCTATGCACGCGTTGACCTACCTTGAAGGCGAGCACCATGAACAAAGAGTGAATACAGAGTTTGCATCTGTGGGGTCTCATGATTTTTTAATCTCTCTCTCTCTCTCTCTCTCTCTCTCTCTCTCTCTCTCTCTCTCTCTCCCCCTCCCCCCCCCCCCTCCCCGCCTTTGCCCCCAAGCCAAGCCTCCAAACACAGTCACATACTCATTTGGCGTTCCGAAGATTCTTAGGTCTTGATAACAATAGAAGTAAAATTCATGAAAAGTTTTACCGTAGCAACCAGTAAACCCAAGATTGTTTAAAGAATCGAACTACCATGTATAAGAGAGCTTCAAACATCTGATTACTTTACAAAGAAGTTAATGTGTTGAGTATTTGGTGTTAAACAGGTAAGCGAGATAAACTTTAGAAATGTTTAGGAATTACGTGTTACATTTATTGCAAGTCCCTCAGTGCTCGCATTGTCAAACAATAGTAGAATATAGTCTGGATAATTTGAAATCTGTTTTAAGGTGGGACGTATGCGAAAATACATAGCTACATATAACCTAATGCATCTTCTTTCTATTCGAGAGAGAATTAAACGAAATTTTGCATATGTTGTCATTCTGTTAATGGCTATAATCTAGGTTGTGTTCTTCAATTTTTTTTTTTTTTTTGTCAAATAATTTATCAGGTCGTCGCTGGAAACTTTTGAAACACATACTGTGAGGAACATTTTATCAAAGATTACTTTAATTATCACTTTCCAATTTGTGGTAGGGTATTCTTAGTAATTAGATAAATCTGTGTACTAGTTTTGTAATATTAATCTTAGAGCTCTCGCAACATTGTTCTAAATTTATTTGTATGATATATTCTTCTTCTTCTTCTTCTTCTTCTTCTTCTACGTAATGAGACCCAGCACAACTCCCTTAAACAGCTGAGCAGGCTCTTGCGATGTATACAATCATAGGCCTTCTTAAAATCAACGAATAAAATATGCAAATCTTTCTTCCACAAACATTTAAGTAAATTGGGCAGTAAAGCACTTCGAAAAATTTTGTACGGCAGTCCACAAAGACTGTAGCAAATTTCACTTTTTCAGCGGGAATGATTCAGCAGTAAATGTTCCTTTACACTGAAAAATGAAAGTTGCAGGAAATGCAGAGAAAAGACTTTATTCGCATTTCTGCCTGAAACAAATACCTTAATGTTGTCCATAATGACACATTTGGGCTTTTTCGTCGAAGCTCTTTTCGTCTAGTCTGACCTTCTGACGTGTCCTTTTCGCAATATCCTTCACTGATATTTCAGGTCTAGCAGTAAGCACCTCATCAGTCTTCTTCAGTGGAACTTAAGTGAAGCAGCCTGCATCAAATCCTTGTCTCATAAGGGGCCTGATTCTTCCAGTGTTACCACCACTGAGCACCAGAAAAACGTCGTAAGAGAAAATTTTAATGACAGCTGATGAGGAAAATGTTGTCTTTGGACGTCTCTTATAATGACGTTATTAATGCCGTCATTTGGGTTTTGTGTTGCAACATGTACGCATTTCTTTAAGAAATGGTAATTAAACGCATAGTAAATGTGCTCACAGCCTCCAATACTGCACTGACGTCATCTGTGATGGCAGGAAATAACAAAATATCGCAAACATGGACAGAGTCGTGTAGAAAAAGGGGTTGGCGTTGCGTATTGGTTGAAGCAAGATGGCTTTGACATGATTTGTCGGACGAATTAACCTCTGAAAATTTGAGACAATATTTCTAACATACTACAAAACCATCTGATAGCAAAAAATTTCGACCTTTGACCAACTTTGTGTACATTCCCCCTTAAGCACAAACTAGTTTTCTGCGCATGTAAATATTCGTGACGTCATATCTCTTGAACTATGTGTCGTAAAACCACATAGTTTTGCTCGTGCATTCAGTGCTGCACTTGGGTACTGTCGGCAAAGTATATTGCTAATAGAGCAAGCAGCAAAAAAAGTAATAAATTAAAATGTCATGATACTGAAGTGTTGAACAGTGGAAATACAGTGAGCGTTGAAGTTCTTTCCTTTCATCGCTTTGTGGAGTGTGTCAACGAAAAAGAAGTTTCGTAAAGGTTTGAAATTCTGTTTAAAGTTTGCTGGAAGTCACTAAATGCTTTTATTATCGAACACTGCATGAGCATACAATGGTAATGTGCCCTCAGTTTTGAGCGAAAGCTATAAAGGATAGTCAAATGAAAGCTAGAGAGATGGAAGAAAAGTAAATAAACTGTTTATTATTTCAATAGTAATCATCGTCACTGTTAGTACATTTATCCCACTGTTTCCCTCATGGAAAAATTTTTACGGTTGCCTATGGAATCAGGCGTGCACCTTTTCGTGCGGAGCAAATCTAAGGCCACGGATATCTTTTTTCAGGGCTGCAAAATGTGGAAATCGCTTAGAGACAGATCAGGACGGCATGGATAATGTGTAAGGGCTTCCCAGCGAAACTTCTACCGCATACTGGGAACTACATTGGCAAAAAAATCGCTTGAGGCAGCCAGCCAGTTTCCTTCCTCATCCTTCAAACAATTCGAGCTTGTGCTCCGTCTCTAATGACATTGATGTCAACGGGACGTTAAAAACTGATCTTCTTCCCTTTCTTTCTTCTGCAGAAACCACAAGTTTCGTTTAAGATGAAAATTTCTGGCACTTATACTGTGATAGTCCGGCTTGAGAGTCAGCTTCAGTTGCAAAATTTAAGAGCATTTCTGTAAGTCTCCCGCTGTGTGTATACTCCCGTCCCATAATCCCGCGAAAGTTTTAACACAGATTCAACCTCTCTAACTCTACTATAACTTCCTTTTCGATCATGAGAATAAGATGTCTGCTTTTATCTCTCGTCTTCCTACCCATATAAACAGTCAGTAACTTCAGCAACAACAAGATCTGTAATATATCTACATCTACATCATTATTCCGCAACTCACCTAACGGTGTGTGGCCGAGGCTACTTCCGATACCACTGACTGATCCCCCCTTCTAGTTCAACCACCGGCTGGCTCGTGGGAAGAATGATTGTCGGCAAGCCGCTGTATTACGTCTAATTTCTCGAATTTTTTCATCTTGGTCATTTCACGAGATGTATGTGGGAGAACGTAATATGTTATCCGACTCTTCTCGAAAAGCACTCCCTCTAAGTTTAAGTAGTAACCTCTCCGTGACGCAAAACACCTGCCACTGAAGTTAGTAATTCCATCGCGCCGACTGAGCGATCCCGTGACGAAACGCGCTGCTTTTCTTTGGATCTTCTCTATCTCTTCTTTCAGTCCTATGTGGTAAGGTTCCCACATTGACGAACAATACTCAAGAATCGGCCGAACAAGTACCTTGTAAGCCACTTCTTTCGTGGGTTTCACTTCCTTCAGACTCTTCCTATGAATCTGTCTGCATCTGTTGTTCTCGCTGTTTTATATCGTCATTCCAGTTAAGGTCACTCCGTATAGTTATACCTAGATTTTACAGTATGTACTCTTTCCTGCAATTTGTCATCAACAATTGTAGTAGATTCCTTTTCCTACGTATTCGCAATATGTCATATTCATTTACGTTCAGGTTCAGTCGCCAGAGACTGCTCCATTCATCAGTCTTCTGGAGGTCATTCCGCGAATCGATATTGTCTTCTGGCGTTGCTACTTTCCTGCAGACAACCGCATTATCTGCGAACAGTGTTAAATAGCTTCCATCATTATCTTCTAGATCATTTACATACAAATTAAACAGTAAGTGTCGTATCACAATTCCTTGGGGGACTCCGCAAATTACCTTTACATCTGTAGGTTTGTTGCATTAAGAATGACATGTTGAGTTCCATCTGCAAGTAAGTCCTGCAGGTTGATACTCTTTTGTCAATGATCCATTTTAGGTGCTATTACTGAGATGTGCGTTGTTTGACAGTGTTATTTCACTTCCTGTCAACAAAGAGCAAAATTCAGAAGGGAAACGATCTCTGAAGAAAACCGTCATTTTCTTTTAGTACCGACTTTATGTGGGGGAAAACAATAGGGTAAGGAATAGGCCAAAGCGTAGACAGGAAATTGGTCTCTGACATAAAACAAGGGTATAGAATCTTATCGAAAGATCTCACGAAACCTAAAGATATTTTGGACATATGTAAAGACTCTGATTGAAAATTTAGTGTCCAGACACAGGAGGATAACACAGAGGCTGAAATTAAGTATAATAAGGCAAAAACAGAGATGCCAAACTGCGTTTTCATCTGTTCCTTTACAAACAACGAGCCAGGAAAATTGCCCCAGTTTATTTATTGTACCATTGTAAATGTGAGTGGTATACACCGTGTCAGTGACGTTGAGGAATAGCTAAGATCGATAATATTAAACAGAATTCTATGGCCCTATGAAATCTCTGTCGGATTCTGTAGGTAAATTGCAGTAGAGCTGGCTCGCGTTTTTACTATAATACACTCCTGGAAATGGAAAAAAGAACACATTGACACCGGTGTGTCAGACCCACCATACTTGCTCCGGACACTGCGAGAGGGCTGTACAAGCAATGATCACACGCACGGCACAGCGGACACACCAGGAACCGCGGTGTTGGCCGTCGAATGGCGCTAGCTGCGCAGCATTTGTGCACCGCCGCCGTCAGTGTCAGCCAGTTTGCCGTGGCATACGGAGCTCCATCGCAGTCTTTAACACTGGTAGCATGCCGCGACAGCGTGGACGTGAACCGTATGTGCAGTTGACGGACTTTGAGCGAGGGCGTATGGTGGGCATGCGGGAGGCCGGGTGGACGTACCGCCGAATTGCTCAACACGTGGGGCGTGAGGTCTCCACAGTACATCGATGTTGTCGCCAGTGGTCGGCGGAAGGTGCACGTGCCCGTCGACCTGGGACCGGACCGCAGCGACGCACGGATGCACGCCAAGACCGTAGGATCCTACGCAGTGCCGTAGGGGACCGCACCGCCACTTCCCAGCAAATTAGGGACACTTGCTCCTGGGGTATCGGCGAGCACCATTCGCAACCGTCTCCATGAAGCTGGGCTACGGTCCCGCACACCGTTAGGCCGTCTTCCGCTCACGCCCCAACATCGTGCAGCCCGCCTCCAGTGGTGTCGCGACAGGCGTGAATGGAGACGTGTCGTCTTCAGCGATGAGAGTCGCTTCTGCCTTGGTGCCAATGATGGTCGTATGCGTGTTTGGCGTCGTGCAGGTGAGCGCCACAATCAGGACTGCATACGACCGAGGCACACAGGGCCAACACCCGGCATCATGGTGTGGGGAGCGATCTCCTACACTGGCTGTACACCACTGGTGATCGTCGAGGGGACACTGAATAGTGCACGGTACATCCAAACCGTCATCGAACCCATCGTTCTACCATTCCTAGACCGGCAAGGGAACTTGCTGTTCCAACAGGACAATGCACGTCCGCATGTATCCGGTGCCACCCAACGTGCTCTAGAAGGTGTAAGTCAACTACCCTGGCCAGCAAGATCTCCGGATCTGTCCCCCATTGAGCATGTTTGGGACTGGATGAAGCGTCGTCTCACGCGGTCTGCACGTCCAGCACGAACGCTGGTCCAACTGAGGCGCCAGGTGGAAATGGCATGGCAAGCCGTTCCACAGGACTACATCCAGCATCTCTACGATCGTCTCCATGGGAGAATAGCAGCCTGCATTGCTGCGAAAGGTGGATATACACTGTACTAGTGCGGACATTGTGCATGCTCTGTTGCCTGTGTCTATGTGCCTGTGGTTCTGTCAGTGTGATCATGTGATGTATCTGACCCCAGGAATGTGTCAATAAAGTTTCCCCTTCCTGGGACAATGAATTCAAGGTGTTCTTATTTCAATTTCCAGGAGTGTATATCGTGGATTCTTTAAACAAAAAATTGTGAGAGTATGGAATGAAGCGCAGGTCACACCCGTCTACGAGGATGGTAGCAGATTTGCTCCGCAATAGTATCGCCCTACCTCACTGAGGTCCATCTGTTACAGAATCCCGGAACCTACTCAGAGCTCAAACATTAACAGTTATCTCAAGAACGGCCTCTTCCATGCCAACTAGCATGTGTTTCAGAAACTTCGATCGTGCGATACCCAAATTGTGTTTTGGTCAGATGTAATCCTGAAAATAATGGTTCAAGGCTGTCGGGTGAATGCAGTACATCTTGACTTCCAAAAATCGTTTGACATGGTACACTACCTACAGTTACTATTTTCATTATTATTTGCGAATAAGCCCATCAGCACTACGCAAAGTACTTAGAAGTGCGCATTTGTCTTCCACCGCGACCATATGTCTTTTACTCTCTTCCTGTGGGCTTCCTTTTGCTCTTCAGTCCATTTTGTTCCAGTGTTTCATTCATCTTCTTTCGTTTTTCCTCTGGAAGCTTGCCATTTGTGAATTCTGGACATGAAGATTTCATGGTTTTGAACATTTTTTGGAGTAATTCTTTCCAATTTCATACCAGTTTTCATCTCGCCAGTTGGTATAATCGTTTCTACCTTCGGTTTTGCTCGTATTGTAAAAAGTACATTATGTGTCCATAACAGAATCTTAACCTCCGTTTCCTAACGACACTATAGATGCTTCTGTACTGTTTCATTTCCTGGTGCGTTCTGAATCGGTACTGTTTTGGGCCTAGAATTTTTCTTACGATTTTCCGTTCCTTTTTCTCAGTGGTTTAAGTGTCTGTTATTCTGTTCAAAAAAATTGTTTCTGATCAATGCAAACACCCTGGTTTAATCAATATATTGTAATGTCGTAGTTTTGTGTGCTTGGAGAGACATTTCTGTTGCAAATGCGAGGGCGGTTCAGAAAGTAACCTCCGATTGGTCACAGTGCGGGTTGTGGGGGGAGTAGCGACGCCATCTGTGCGTTCATGCACTCAACAGGTCAGTCGGCATCAAGCCGTGGTCCAGTGAACGTCGTACCTGCGCTAGTTTAGTTTTTGTGGCAGTTTGAAATGTGTGCTGCAATAGAAAACCCCGCCAAATGTGAAGTGCGTGCTGTCATAAGGTTTTTTACAGCCAAAGGATATTCTGCAGCAGCTATTCATCGTGAGCTTTGTGCCGTGTACGGACCAAGAGTTATGAGTGAAGGAGTTGTCCATGAATGGGTACGTTTATTTAAAAGTGGACGAGAAAACGTTCATGATGAAGAGAGGAGTGGTAGACCATCATTGGTGACTGACGAACTCGTTTAGACAGTTGATGCAAAAGTTCGTGAAAATCGACGTTTCTCAATGTCGGAGTTGTCTACTGGTTTTCCACAGATTTCTAAGACTGTCTTGTACGAGATAGTGACAGCAAGATTGGGTTACCGTAAGTTCTGTGCACGATGGGTGCCCAAAATTCTTACCGACCACCACAAAACTCAAAGAATGGCCTCTGCATTAGACTTTCTGTCACGTTATGAGGACGAAGGAGAACCATTGTTAAACAGAATCGTGACCGGTGACGAAACCTGGATTAAGTACGTGAACCCTGAGACAAAAGAACAATCAAAGATGTGGGCACATTCAAATTCGCCTACCAAACCAAGAAAAGCCTCACAAGATTTTTCTGCCAGAAAACTGATGGCAACGGTGTTTTGGGATGCCAAAGGGGTGTTGTTGGTTGAATTCATGGAACGTGGTACGACCATTAATCAAGACGTGTACTGTGAAACAATAAAAAAGTTACGACGGGCTATACAGAACAAACGCCGTGGTATGCTGACTTCCGGTATCGTTTTTTTGCACGATAACGCCCATCCTCACTCTGCTCGCAGAACAACGGCCCTTCTTGAGTCCTCCAAGTGGGACGTTATCAACCATCCACCTTACAGCCCAGACCTGGCGCCAAGTGATTATCACCTCTTCATGCATTTGAAGAAATGGCTCGGGTCACAGCGGTTTGATGACGACGAAGAGCTCAAAGATGCGGTCACAGGCTGGCTCCAGGCACAAGCGGGTGATTTTTACGCAGAAGGAATTTCAAAGCTTCTGAAGAGATACGATAAGTGCCTCAATCGCTGTGGAGACTATGTAGAAAAATAGTGCAAAGATGTAGTTGTAAGATGTATATATTGAAATATTTTTATTTAACTTGGTGTATTTTTTTAAATCAACCGGAGGTTACTTTCTGAACGGCCCTCGTATTTTGGGTAAGTCGGTATGCAGTCTCTATTTTTGGTATGTAATTTTCGTTGCTTTTGCTTCGATTTCATTTTCGTGATTGTGTTCACAGAGATATTTAAATTGGGAAACTCGTTCAATTATTATTTAATTAATGTCATTAATTGTTGCTAACATATTAGGATTATAAAATTTGTGTAGTGAGGTCTCAGCATGTTACCTCGTAGTCAATGTTACCGACAGAAGTAGAAGGAACATCAGATGTGTCCAAAGATATTACGTTAGGACCCTTGTCATGTTGTACACTCATGCTCATAAATTAAGGATAATGCTGATACACGGCGAAACAACGCTCTGGCGGGCGGTTTGCGGGTTTTAATCACCTCGGGGTGTGACCATGCGGTGCATTTGACCTGCGGTCGTCGCACGGTGGCGCTGGCAGCAGTCCACATACGCAGAGGAGTGTTGGTGCATGTCAGAGTACGGTGCAGCGAGTAAGTGTGCAGACGTTTTCAGACGTGCTAATGGTGTCTGTGTGTTGAAAATGGCTCAAAGAACACACAGTGATGACGTTATGAGGGTTAGAATACTAGGGCGACTGGAGGCTGGTCAAACACAGCAGGTCGTAGCACGGGCCCTCCGTGTGCCACAAAGTGTAAACTCAAGATTATGGCAACGATTCCAGCAGGTAGGAAACGTGTCCAGGCGCTACAGTACGGGACGTCCACAGTGTACAGCACCACAAGAAGACCGATATCTCACCATCAGTGCCCGCAGACGGCCACGGGGTACTGCAGGTAGCCTTGGTCGGGACCTTACCGCAGCCACTGGAACAGTTGTCTCCGGACACACAGTCTACAGACGACTGAACAGACACGGTTTATTCGCCTGGAGACCTGCAAGGTGCATTCCACTGACCCCTGGTCACAGGAGAGCCGGTGAAGCCTGGCGTCAAGAACACAGTACGTGGTCATTGGAACAGTGGTCCCAGTTTATGTGCAACGACCGCAGGTCAAATGAACCGCGGAGTCATACCCCGAGGTGATTTAAATCGCAAACCGCCCACCAGAGCGTTGTTTTACCATGTATCAGCATTATCCTTAATTTATGAGCATTAGTGTATGTTGTGACGGTGGAGTTAAAAGGCTTGAATGCTTGAAGAGGTACCTACGTGGCGACTGCGGGTGAGACCACATACTCGTATTACTCTTACTGCTCACTCTTCTGCACTCAGTACTCTGTTTCTAAGTAGTCAGAAAATTGTTCCGCGGACGTTACTGAGGTTGAATATGTCAGGAGGTGGATTCGTTTGTTTGAGAGTAGCAGTTATACGAAGAGGAAAAAGTAGATGGGCCAAATTTTTTGAGAAGCTCATTATAAGCTTCTTTCAGTTAAAATTTTCATCAGTATGAACACCCGAGAATTTGGATAATTTCACCCTATTTAATGACTCCTGTTCATGTGCAATGATTGTTATGACGCTGTTTATCGTACAGGACGAAATATAGTGTGTTTCCTCAAAACGTAGGGAGAGTCCATTTTCAGAGAACCTCTTAATAATTTTTCTAAGAGCATTAACAATCTCTTATGGGACTTCCCCTGTAATTGTTATTATAACACTAGTATCGTCTACGGGTCTAATTGTTAAATGTTGAGTAGAATGTCATTCACATATAAGAGGCATAAGAGTGGAACTAAATTGAGCCCTGTGGGACTACCTCTTCCCAGTCACTAAGGTTTTGTAGTCTTCTAACACTGTTTCGATTATTCAGCACAACTTGATGATTTCTACTTCATAAGTATGACTCCATGGAACTTAAGTTTTATTAAGAGTGTAACATTTTTTCTATTTAAGAAAGACATTCAAGCAATCATACGTCCAGCACGCCATACGATGCTTGCACAGGGGGTGTTGGTACGTCCTTGGCTTTCCTTAGTTAAAACTGATGTAGATAATTCTGATGTTTTGGCATTAAACCTTCTTCTTGGCGTTACCTGTGATATTAACTGTGTAGCAGTAACATTGGCCTTTATTTTTCTGTGGAGATTCGAAGTGAATGCGCAATTTACAGTAAAATGGATTCGTACAGTGACTAAGTACCTTTTTTGAAAGGGAACACGGCCAAACAAATTTATGTTGACATGCCCTGCACACTGGGTGGTTACGGGCCTTTCTACTACATTATCAGTAATTGGTTAACTGAAGATGAAGACAGTTCTGGAAGGCCAACTCAGGTCGCAACTCCTGAAGCCGTGGATACTGTTCATTCCAAGATCCTGGATAATTGGATGATAACTTCTAAAAAATTGCAGAAACTCTGCGCATATCGCGAGAACATGTTCGTCATAATATTCATGAGATTTTAGACTTCAGGAAGCCTTCAGCCAAATGGATTCCCAAATGTCTCAATGCAGATCAGAGCCGTGAGTGAGTGGTTGCTTCACAGTCCATACAGTTGTTTTTTTTGTTTTTTTTTTTAGATGGGTTCAGAAAGCTGGAATATGTTGAACTCAATCGGTAATATGTTGAGTAAAGAATCTTTTTCATACCTATAACAGCATCTTTTCCTTATAAAGCAAAGGGCTTAGCAGCAAGCCCACATACAGTACTGGCCATTAAAATTGCTACACCAAAAAGAAATACAGATAATAAACGGATATTCATTGGACAAATACAGGGTGTTTCAAAAATGACCGGTATATTTGAAACGGCAATAAAAACTAAACGAGCAGCGATAGAAATACACCGTTTGTTGCAATATGCTTGGGACAACAGTACATTTTCAGGCGGACAAACTTTCGAAATTACAGTAGTTACAATTTTCAACAACAGATGGCGCTGCAAGTGATGTGAATGATATAGAAGACAACGCAGTCTGTGGGTGCGCCATTCTGTACGTCGTCTTTCTGCTGTAAGCGTGTGCTGTTCACAACGTGCAAGTGTGCTGTAGACAACATGGTTTATTCCTTAGAACAGAGGATTTTTCTGGTGTTGGAATTCCACCGCCTAGAACACAGTGTTGCTGCAACAAGACGAAGTTTTCAACGGAGGTTTAGTGTAACCAAAGGACCGAAAATTGATACAATAAAGGATCTGTTTGCAAAATTTCAACGGACTGGGAATGTGACGGATGAACGTGCTCGAAAGGTAGGGCGACCGCGTACGACAACCACAGAGGGCAACGCGCAGCTAGTGCAGCAGGTGATCCAACAGCGGCCTTGAGTTTCCGTTCGCCGTGTTGCAGCTGCGGTCCAAATGACGCCAACGTCCACGTATTGTCTCATGCACCAGAGTTTACACCTCTATCCATACAAAATTCAAACGCGGCAACCCCTCAGCGCCGCTACCATTGCTGCACGAGAGACATTCGCTAACGATATAGTGCACAGGATTGATGACGGCGATATGCATGTGGGCAGCATTTGGTTTACTGACGAAGCTTATTTTTACCTGGACGGCTTCGTCAATAAACAGAACTGGCGCATATGGGGAACCGAAAAGCCCCATGTTGCAGTCCCATCGTCCATGCATCCTCAAAAAGTACTGGTCTGGGCCGCCATTTCTTCCAGAGGAATCATTGGCCCATTTTTCAGATCCGAAACGATTACTGCATCACGCTATCTGGACATTCTTCGTGAATTTGTGGCGGTACAAACTGCCTTAGACGACACTGCGAACACCTCGTGGTTTATGCAAGATGGTGCCCGGCCACACCGCACGGCCGACGTCTTTAATTTCCTGAATGAATATTTCGATGATCGTGTGATTGCTTTGGGCTATCCGAAACATACAGGAGGCGGCGTGGATTGGCCTCCCTATTCGCCAGACATGAACCCCTGTGACTTCTTTCTGTGGGGACACTTGAAAGACCAGGTGTACCGCCAGAATACAAAAACAATTGAACAGCTGAAGCAGTACATCTCATCTGCATGTGAAGCCATTCCGCCAGACACGTTGTCAAAGGTTTCGGGTAATTTAATTCAGAGACTACGCCATATTATTGCTACGCATGGTGGATATGTGGAAAATATCGTACTATAGAGTTTCCCAGACCGCAGCGCCATCTGTTGTTGAAAATTGTAACTACTGTAATTTCGAAAGTTTGTCTGCCTGAAAATGTACTGTTGTCCCAAGCATATTGCAACAAACGGTGTATTTCTATCGCTGCTCGTTTAGTTTTTATTGCCGTTTCAAATATACCGGTCATTTTTGAAACACCCTGTATATTATAATAGAACTGACATGTGATTACATTTTCCCGCAATTTGGGTGCATAGATCCTGAGAAATCAGTACCCAGAACAACCACCTCTGGCCGTAATAATGGCCTTTATACGCATGGGCATTGAGTCAAACAGAGCTTGGATGGCGTGTACAGGTACAGCTGCCCATGCAGCTTCAACATGACACCACAGTTCATCAAGAGTAGTGAATGGCGTATTGTGACGAGCCAGTTGCTCGGCCACCATTCACCAGACTTTTCAATTGGTGAGAGATCTGGAGAACGTGTGCTGGCCAGGGCAGCAGTCGAGCATTTTCTGTATCCAGAAAGGCACGTACAAGACCTGCAACATGCGGTCGTGCATTATCCTGCTGAAATGTAGGGTTTCGCAGGGATCGAATGAAGGGTAGAGCCACGGGTCGTAACACATCTGAAATGTAACGTCCACTGTTCAAAGTGCCGTCAATGCGAACAAGAGGTGACCGAGACGTGTAACCAGTGGCACCCCATACCATCACGCCTGGTGATACGCTAGTATGGCGATGACGAATACACGCTTCCAATGTGCGTTCACCGCGATGTCGCCAAACACGGATGCGACCATCATGATGCTGTAAACAGAACCTGGATTCATACAAAAAAATGACGTTTTGCCATTCGTGCACCCAGGTTCGTCGTCGAGTACACCTTCGCAGGCGCTCCTGTCTGTGTTGCAGCGTCAAGGGTAAGCGCAGCCATGGTCTCCGAGCTGATAGTCCGTGCTGCTGCAAACGTCGTTGATCTGTTCGTGCAGATGGTTGTTGTCTTGCAAACGTCCCCATCTGTTGACTCAGGGATCGAGACGTGGCTGTACGATCCGTTACAGCCATGCGGATAAGATGCCTGTCATGTCGACTGCTAGTGATAAGAGGCCGTTGGGATCCAGCAAGGCGTTCCGATTCCATATTCTGCTAACAGTCATTGGATTTCGACCAACGTGAGAAGCAGTGTCGCGATACGATAAACCGCAATCGCGATAGGCTACAATCCGACCTTTATCAAAGTCTGGAACGTGATGGTACGCATTTTTCCTCCTTAAACGTGGCATCACAACAACGTTTTACCAGGCAACGCCGGTCCACTGCTGTTTGTGTATGAGAAAGCGGGTTGGAAGCTTTATTCATGTCAGGACGTTGCAGGTGTCGCCACCGGCGCCAACCTTGTGTGAATGCTCTGAAAAGCTAATCATTTGCATATCACAGCATTTTCTTTCTGTCGGTTAAATTTCGCGTCTATAGCACGTCGTCTTCGTGGTGTAGCAATTTTAATGGCCAGTAGTGTATGTGGCACAATTCGCAATTACCATCTGCTGTGCACTTTACAGTGGTTTGCGAAATATGTTTGTGTACCTGTATATGTTGGTGTAGAGATCTTGAATTTAGCTGAAGATGAGATGAGGAACGACAGAAAAAGGTTTTTCCGATGACTGGCCTGAGTGGCAGGCTTTTCTATATTGCGGGGTTAATTTCAGTGTTAACAAAACACATGAGGCTTACATGTGCACTTCTTCCCAAGCATTCTCGCCTGCCTGACTGTTGCCATTCCCGCAGGAGAGCGTGCGCGCCCGCCATGCAGGAGTCGACGTCCTCTGAGGAGGAGGAGGGGGAGCACCACAGGCCGCAGGTCCAGCTGCCGCCGCCCCCCGCCAAGGGCATCCTCAAGAAGACCAGCTCCACCGAGGCCGGCGCGCCGTCGCAGCCCAAGGCGCCGCCGGAGGCAGGTGCGACAGATCAGCCTGCACCGTCCCAAAACTCAGCCCCCATCAACGGACCCGCCGATATACACTATCTGATCAAAAGTATCTGGACTCCTATAAGTGGACATTACAATGGACTTTGTCTGCTTTTCGCCTTTATAGAGGCTTGCACTTTGCTGGAGACACTTTCAATGAGGTGTCCGAATGTCCGTGCAGGAATGGTAGGAAGATATTGGTATTGGGCATTGCGGTCTGGAGCAAAGTCGATGTTCTAACTCATTCCAAAGGTCTTCCGTTGGGTTCAGGTAGAGACTCTAGCAGCGCGGGATTAGCCGTGCGGTCTGAGGCGCTGCAGTCATGGACTGTGTGGCTGGTCCCGGCGGAGGTTAGATTCCTCCCTCGGGCATGGGTGTGTGTGTGTGTGTGTGTTTGTTCTTAGGATAATTTAGGGCAAGTAGTGTGTAAGCTTGGGGGCTGATGACCTTAGCAGTTAAGTCCCATACGATTTCACACACATTTTGAACATTTCGGGACTCTAGGCAGGCCAATCCGTTTCAGAATTGTCAACAAACCACTGCCCCCTAGATCTCCTTTATGACTTCTCCTCTACTACGATAATGATGTAGAACCATGGAACATATTTTGTGTTCAGACAGAATGACTTTTCTAAGAGTCTGGGAAGCTCATCTGCAGAAACAAGCACGGTTTTAGGAAACAGCGGTCGTGCGAGACACATCTGGCCCTTGTAAGGTGCCTCTTACGCGAGGAAGACATTTTTACCAGTTTTAATAAATTAATGTCTCTTACTGATGTATTCACGATAGTTAGGAAGTGCTGTAGTCCGTAGCCGTTCGTGAGTCGGAGAGCATTTCCCACGTTGGCTGGCTGGCTGGCTAGGTGACGAAGCGACCATATGTCACGCGTAGTGGGGTGGGGCTCGGCGCTGGACCGTAACAACAAGCGTCAGCCTGGGAAATATACGTGACGGGAAGTACCGCCATCTTAGCGCCAAAGTCACCGAGTTTGTTTATTTATATTTAATAATTAAAGTCATTCATGACAACATGAATACTAGAAGGGGCCTCTGGATGTTTAAAACTATTTATCATAATTTTGCCTCGTTAAAATTCACACCCGATCATTAACAAATGCATAGCTTAGTAAATACGAACTTGATCGGAAATCCACGAACTATGACGAAACTAGTAAGAGATACGGACTGTGCGCCAAACTCGGTTACGAGTAGTTTGTGACATGAGTGTTTCATTATTGGTATAATAGGAATAAAAGTGATATTACGGCATTCTGAATGTTAATTTCGTGTAAATAGATACCCCAAAGTCGATCGACAGCAATTTCAGATAATTAGCTTCCACCGTCAGAGACATCCAATGCCCCAATGAACAATCTGCACGGGACGACCTTTACGAGAGCTGCACCGCCCACGGATAGGTGGAAATCCGACGACACGATCCACTAAGGCGGATCGAGGAAGGTCCGACTTCACTCGCAAATTCCGGGTGGAAATGCTCACCAGTTATACTGTACGTCACATGTACCTCCCTCTACGGATTCGCGGCTAAGCTGAGTAATAACAGTATCAGTTTAGAAGCGAGGGGATCTTGCATCCTCTTTGTCCATGATATACAACAGGTTCTAGATACCGGCTCCCAGGTTCATGCCATATTCCTCGCCTTTCGAAAGGCGTTCGATTCAGTTACGCACTGTCGCTTGCTCCAAAAAGTGCGCAATTACGGTCTATCCGGTGACATATGCAGTTGGATAGAAAGTTTTTTAACAGACATAGAGCAGTATGTTGTCCTGAATGGGAACACTTCAACAGAAACAAGAGTAACTTCAGGTGTGCCCCAGGGCAGCGTAATAGGTCCGCTGCTTTTTACGATTTACATGAGCGATCTGGTTGATGGTACTGACAGCGGCCTTAGACTGTTTGCCGATGATGCTGTAGTCTACAGGAAAGTAGTATCACACGAAAGTTGTAAACAAATGAATGAGGATGTCTCCGCAATATCATTTCTTTCAGGAGTGCTAGTTCTGCAAGTTCGCAGGAGAGCTTCTGTAAAGTTTGGAAGGTAGGAGACGAGATACTGGCAGAAGTAAAGCTGTGAGGACGGGGCGTGAGTCGTGCTTCGGTAGCTCAGATGGTAGAGCACTTGACCGCGAAACGCAAAGGTCCGATTTCGAGTCTCGGTCCGGCACACAGTTTTAATCTGCCAGGAAGTTTCATATCAGCGCACACTCCTCTGCAGAGTGAAAATCTCATTCTGGAAGTTTCATAAAGATCTGAAATTACATTGGATGAACACACTCTGGCGTAATTTTCGCGCCATGAGTTTCTCTGCCTCGAGATATATACACAGTTTATGACATTCATACTTGGCTTCTGGTGTTAAATCTGTAACGTGAGATTATACCTCTTAATGACTAGATTAAGGACAGCGTTCTAAATTTTTAAATTCGTTCAATAATTATATGAAATACTGAAAACAATTTTCTTTTTGCCCTTGGAATCTGTTAGATAGGCAACCTGAAACTGAGACTTGGTAACAAGATGACCGTTTTCGCCGTTTAGTAATGCAGACGTTTGCATGTGAGTTCCTAAATTATTTTGATAGGAGACGGCAAAGGCTCAACAGTACATCTACATCTACATCCATACTCCGCAAGCCACCTGACGGTGTGTGGCGGAGGGTACTTTGAGTACCTCTATTGGTTCTCACTTCCATTCCAGTCTCGTATTGTTCGTGCAAAGAAAGATTGTCGGTATGCCTCTGTGTGGGCTCTAATCTCTGATTTTATCCTCATGCTCTCTTCACGAGATATACGTAGGAGGGAGCAATATACTGCTTGACAGATCGGTGAAGGTATGTTCTCGAAACTTCAACGGAAGCCCGTACCGAGCTACTGAGCGTCTCTCCTGCAGAGTCTTCCACTGGAGTTTATCTATCATCTCCGTAACGCTTTCTCGGTTACTAAATGATCCTGTAACGAAGCGCGCTGCTCTCCGTTAGATCTTCTCTATCTTTTCTATCAACCCTATCTGGTACGGATCCCACACTGGTGAGCAGTATTCAAGCAGTGGGCGAACAAGCGTACTGTAACCTACTTCCTTTGTTTTCGGATTGCATTTCCCTAGGATTCTTCCAATGAATGTCAGTCTGGCATCTGCTTTACCGACGATCAACTTTATATTATCGTTCCATTTTAAATCACTTCTAATGTATACTCTCAGATAATTTACGGAATTAACTGCTTCCAGTTGCTGACCTGCTTATATTGTAGCTAAGTGATATGGGATCTTTCTTTCTATGTATTCGCAGTACATTACACTTGTCTACATTGAGATTCAATTGCCATTACCTGCACCATGCGTCAATTCGCTGCAGATCCTCCTGCATTTCAGTACAATTTTCCATTGTTACAACCTCTCGATATACCACAGGATCATCTGCAAAAAGCCTCAGTGAACTTCCGATGTCATCCACCAGGTCATTTATGTATATTGTGAATAGCAACGGTCCTATGACACTCCCCTGCGGCACACCTTAAATCACTCTTACTTCGGAAGACTTCTCTCCATTGAGAATGACATTCTGAGTTCTGTTATCTAGGAACTCTTCAATCCAATCACACAATTGGTCTGATAGTCCATATGCTCTTACTTTGTTCATTAAACGACTGTGGGGAACTGTATCGAACGTCTCGCGGAAGTCAAGAAACACGGCATCTACCTGTGAACCTGTGTCTATGGCCCTCTGAGTCTCGTGGGCGAATAGCGCGAGCTGGGTTTCACACGACCATCTTTTTCAAAACCCATGCTGATTCCTACAGAGTAGATTTCTAGTCTCCAGAAAAGTCATTATACTCGAACATAACACGTGTTCCAAAATTCTACAACTGATCGACGTTAGAGATATAGGTCTATAGTTCTGCACATCTGTTCGACGTCCCTTCTTGAAAACGGGGATGACCTGTGCCCTTTTCCAATCCTTTGGAACGCTACGCTCTTCGAGAGACCTACGGTACACCGCTGCAGGAAGGGGGCAAGTTCCTTCGCGTACTCTGTGTAAAATCGAACTGGTATCCCATCAGGTCCAGCGGCCTTTCCTCTTTTGAACGATTTTAATTGTTTCTCTATCCCTGTGTCGTCTATTTCGATATCTACCATTTTGTCATCTGTGCGACAATCTAGAGAAGGAACTACAGTGCAATCTTCCTCTGTGAAACAGCTTTGGAAAAAGACATTTAGTATTTCGGCCTTTAGTCTGTCATCCTCTGTCTCAGTACCATATTGGTCACAGAGTGTCTGGACATTTTGTTTTGATCCACCTACCACTTTGACATAAGACCAAAATTTCTGGAGATCTGGAGACTTTGGCGGTCACGGGAGATGCGACACTTCATTCCCATGGTCAGAAAGCCGACTGGTGGGTGAGACCTTTTTGAACAGTGGCCCTGTCGTGTTGGGACACAGCTTCACCACTGGGTAACTAATACTGTATCATGGGTTGGCCTTGATCAGCGACATTAGTCACATAATTATCAGCAATAACGTAACCTTGCAAAGTAACCATAGGGCCCGTGGAATGCCAATGTATGACTCCCCAAATCATTACCGAAGCCCAGCCATGTTGGGACGTAAACACTGCCAGAAGTTGGAAACTGTGTGAAACAAGACACTTCCGACCAAATGGCTTTTCTCCTCTGCGCCGTAGCCAAGGTTTTATGGCTTACGCGAGACGTTTTCCTGTTATGGGCGATTGCATCATTTATGTGTGGCTCTGGAACAGTAGTTCCTTGCTTCTGGATTACCCTTCGTGTTATTTTGGTGCTGACAGTGTTTGAGAACGCGACATTTAGTTCTGCAGTGGCTTTTGGAGCTGCTGTCCGCGTTATCTTTCGTCAGAATTTTCTTCGGTGACTGTCTGTTACAATCACTGAAAACACATTCTCGTCCGTGCTGTGCTTAGCAGATGATGTTTCTCGTCCTACCTTGCATGCTGTATACATCTACGATATGGTGAATCTTGAAATACCAAACACGTCTGCTTCCTAGGTTACGGAAGCACCAACCATGAAAGAACCAACATTGTGCCCACATCGGAATTCACTTAGTTGTAACATAATGCACTCACAAGTACGAACTCTGTTCTGACAACGACTGACGCTTGGCAACGTTTTGAGGGTGCCCTTCAGGGTCAAAGAGCGCAACCTGCAGGCTTGGCTAGCATCTGCATTTATGTTCATCCATTCAGTTCACTCTGTTTCCGTATTTTTGCCCAACTCGTTTCTGGCACTCTCGCCCCTATTCCGTGTAACACATAAGGCGCTACCCTTCTTTGTACTATTTGATGCCTTCTTTCAGTTCTATTTGTAATGAAATAAACATCCCTAGCTGCATGCAGCCGTTGATATTTCAACGGGGACAGTTGAAACTGTGCTTATTGTCCCGCACTATATTCATAGTGCTCCTGCCCATCATACTCATTACTCGCGGCTTTACCGCCGATTCACGTAAGAGTTCGGGCACTGTTCATGCATGTTCACTGAAGATGATGGTCAACTGGCCGGTGAGTTCTTCCAGACATGTCCGAAAGAACAGATACCATCTTCATATATGTATAGTTCTATTTGTCAACCATCAGAAACTGTGCAGCCGCGCTGTAGAATAGCATGGACACGTTTAGTGCAAGCAATTGCTTTAATGGATTCGTTGCACCAGTGACGTGATCTTACAGGAGTAGCAATCTTTGGTGGGCTTTCCTACGTGATTTTCAGTTTGATCGTCCCACTATAAATTGTTTGTAGCTGTAATCCATACATATTTAGGTGATTCAAGATACTTATAGTCACAGAAATTCAACTACTACTCATTAGACAAGTGCATGCACTTGGCGAAAGTACGTCTCTTGCGCTCGTTGCCCCATGAATGTCTTTTCACGAGACTTGGATTCCCTAATTCTCTCGTGAGTTTCATGCATGTGGGCACTCGACAGTTGTGACCCAACAGGCACGAAGTCCTAGCACACAGCAAAGAAACTGTTGTATTCACTTTGTGTAATACATAAATAGGTGGCAGATAGGGATATACCTTATTGCCGAAAGTGGTTGCTGTTATGATGCGCTTGCTTCCACGCAGCGACTATACAGCTCCGCCGCAGGGTCAAATGGGGTTAGGCAACACTACAACAAAAAGGTTCGCAACACCAATTAGCAAGAAATTACAATATTTTATTAATGGAGATGTTACATACACTCATGCTCTTAAATTAAGGATAATGCTGATACATGGTGAAACAACACCGTGGGGGGCGGTTTGCGGGTTTAAACCACCTCAGGGTATGACCATGCGGTGCATTTGACCTGCGGTCGTCGCACGGTGGCGCTGGCAGCAGTCCACATACGCAGAGGTGTGTTGGTGCATGTCAGAGTACGGTGCAGCGAGTAAGTGTGCAGACGTTTTCAGACGTGCTAATGGTGAGGGTGTGTTGAAAATGGCTCAAAGAACACATATTGATGACATTATGAGGGGTAGAATACTAGGGCGACTGGAGGCTGGTCAGACACAGAAGGTCGTAGCACGGGCCCTCCGTGTGCCACAAAGTGTGATCTCAAGATTATGGCAACGATTCCAGCAGACAGGAAACTTGTCTAGGCGATACAGTACGGGACGTCCACAGTGTACAACACCACATGAAGACCGATATCTCACCATTAGTGCCTGCAGACGGCCACGGAGAACTGCAGGTAGTCTCGCTCAGGACCTTACCGCAGCCACTGGAACAGTTGTCTCCAGACACACAGTCTACAGACGTCTGAATAGACATGCTGTATTCGCCCGGAAACCTGCAAGGTGCATTCCACTGACCCCTGGTCACAGGAGAGCCCGTAAAGCCTGGTGTCAGGAACACAGTACATGGTCACAGGAACAATGGTCCCAGGTTATGTTCGCGGACGAGTCCAGGTATAGTCTGAACAGTGATTCTCGCCGGGTTTTCATCTGGCGTGAACCAGAAACCAGATACCAACCCCTTAATTTCCTTGAAAGGGACCTGTATGGAGGTCGTGGTTTGACGGTGTGGGGTGGGATTATGATTGGTGCATGTACATCCCCGCATGTCTTTGACAGAGGAACTGTAACAGGTCAGGTGTATCGGGACGTCATTTTGCACCAGTATGTCCGCCTTTTTGGGGGGTGCACTGGGTCCCACCTTCCTCCTGATGGATGATAACGCACGACCCCACCGAGCTGCCATCGTGGAGGAGTGCCTTGAAACAGAAGATATCAGGCGAATGGAGTGGGCTGCCTGTTCTCGATACCTAAACCCCATCGAGCGCGCCTGGGATGCTCTCGGTCGACGTATCGCTGCACGTCTTCAAACACCTACGACACTTCTGGAGCTCCGACAGGCACTGGTGCAAGAATGGGAGGCTATACCCCTGCAGCTGCTCGACCACCTGATCTGGAGTATGCCAACTCATTGTGCGGCCTGTGTACTTGTGCATGGTGATCATATCCCATATTGATGTCGGGGTACATGCGCCGTAAACAGTGGCGTTTTGTAGCACATGCGTTTCGGGACGGTTTTCTCAACTTATCACCAGATCTGTGTCGTGTGTGTTCCCTATGTGCCTATGCTGTTAGCACCAGTTTTGTGTAGTGCCACGTTGTGTGGCACCACATTCTGCAATTATCTTTAATTTATGAGCATGAGTGTAGTTTAACTTCAGTCTAAAGATGATACATCGTAATTGCTTGTAGGGCACGTTCACTAATTTTAATGCTGGCCAATCCTTGAGTCCCATGTTCGGCAATCACTATCACTTGTAGTCTAAAATATCCAGTCGGGTTCTTTGTAGGAATGTAGATACGATCCTGATGCTGTCCTGAGGTACTGTCGATGATATTACTGTGCTAGTACTGTGGGATGGTAGTGTACGGATAGTAACTGCATGCGCGTGCGCCTGCTTAAGGGGGGTAGGACGTCAACGGGCCGACTTGGAGCAGGAGAGGCACCACAGGACATTTCAATTTCCACTGTCTATACTTTTACAAGTAAATTCATAAAACTTTGTCAGCATGACCAGGAAGGATTCAGGATTCACACTCGTAGCAACGGAAGTGCAAAAACATATCAAAATAATTTTTTACGTGTGAAATTTCATCATTTTTTCACTTACTATTGGCTGCATTTGTTGCTATAGGTACACTTTTCTTCATAAGTAAGAGAGACTGTTCGATGAATTTTGCACAGCATACAAACCATACTTAAAGGTGTCTGAAACTCTATAATCTATTTACTTTATGCAAAAATGAATGAGCTGTTACGTTTTAAACTTTATGTTTAGAAAAAAATCAAATTCTGTAGTTAATTAGCTCAATTCTTACCACAGTTTTTAATAGATTTGGAAAATTCTAGAGTTTCATACACCTGTAAGTGTGATTTGTATGCTGTGCAAAATTCATCGAACAGTCTCTCTTACTTGTGAAGAAAAATATACCTATAGCAACAAATGCAGCCAACAGTAAGTGAAAAAATGATGAAATTTCATATCTAAAAAAAAAATTATTTTGTTATGTGTTTGCACTTCAACTGGTATGAGTGTGAATCCTTAATCCTTCCTGGTCATGCTCACAAAATTTTATGAATTTATTTGTAAAAGTATAGACAGTAGAAAATAAAATGTCCTGTGATGCCTCTCCTGCTCCAAGTCGGCCCGTTTGACGTCCTCCCTCCCTTAAATCCACGTTTGGCGGATTGATGCCACTTAGAAGTTATAAGGGGCGACCAAAAAGTTTACTTTCTAAGGGCATATAGTCCTGAATCAATAAGCCAATAAGGCAGAATCGGTGCCACCAACGTGTTCTGCTGGCCGAGGATTTCCGTAACTGCCTGCTGTACATCCCCATCAGACAGCAATTGTCGACCCTTCAAGGCCTTTTTAAGAGACCAAAGGCATGATAATCGCATGGGGGTTGGAGGGGGGGGGGGGGGAGGAGATCAGGACTACAAGGTGGTTGCTTGAGCGTCTCGACAGACGCGCTGGCCCCATACACACTCATTTCCCGATGGATGTCTAGCGATGTTGGACCTTCGGCAGCCAAGAAAAGAATAGCATCACTCTGGTCCCGTTTGGTAATAACTTCGCCATATATCATGTTTTCGTATTTACCACACCCTCGTCGGGAATACATGTCGGAGCTTACATAGCCGCGCCGGCGTCGCACTGCGTTGCATGTACGCTGCAACAGAACCCTTCAACGGAAACTTTTTGATGGCCTTTATATATGAGTGACGTACGGCATAATCATATAAACTAGTACTAGCTGTGCGGTGCCCTGTGTTGGACAGTAGCCTTAATCCAGTTGCACCTGAGTACTAGGCAGTTCGGCACTCTTCTAAGTGAGGCTGAGTTCCGTAAGAGTGGTCGTTGGCTACGTCAAGGGCAGTGCCAGATGTGATGAAAAGTGAAGGACGTTCATCTTGAGTGTGACTCACAAGGACACCACGCGGCGATCCAATTTTTGTATTTTTTACTATCAAAAATTCTCTGGCAATTCGACTTTGAAGTTTCCTGAACGCCCTTAATTCCCTAACTCAATGTCGACTGTTCGGTGGACTGCGTGGACCTTCCAAACTTTACAGTATCGGTCCGGCACACAGTTTTAATCTGCCAGGAAGTTTCATATCAGCGCACACTCCGCTACAGAGTGAAAATCTCATTCTGTACAAGAAATTGGTTTGCCCTATCGCTTTCGTACCAGGTCAGTGAAGAGCAGGCGGATGTGTCAGCACCTGCGGTCTTCTAGTACGCATGTAGAGTACACTAAACTTTCTGTTGTCCGCACCGTTACGATACAGTATCTAAAGCAGCTCAGAATATCGTATATTCGTCGCCTTGTACTTGATTTCACTGTTTCCTCAGTTTCCTCATGTAACTCTCCACTTCTTCTTCACTTACCAGAAAAGGAAAAGAAAAAGAAGAAGAAAAAGAAGGAAATGGAGCGCAAGAAGAGCGCCAGGTTCGACGAGATGAACATCATCGCGACGCTGCACCCGGCCGACAAGGACTACGGCCACGACGCCATAGACGAGCCCAAGACGCCCTTCAACTGGGAGCTCGGCGAGGGGACCTCCGCCACCACCGAGGTTAGTCACAAGGCATCTCTCGAGATATCTTGTAAATCCGCTTGAACAAAATGTGGGGAGGTCCTCAAAAAGTGACACCGTCTACATTCACAACTACATCCATACTCCACTTAACGATGTGTGGAGGAGAAGGTTATTTCATGTAACACTGTCACTTACCCTCTGTGCTGCTCCTGTCAGCAGTTGTGTTACAAGGAAGACTTACTAGGCCTTCGTATCAGTTCAAATCCCCCTAATTTTACCTTAATTTCTTTGCGCGAGATACATAGAGGAGTAAGCAATGTGCTCTTTGACTCTTGTAGCTGCGTAGGAATGCACCTTCTCCAAACTGCAGTAGCTACATACACCGGCGGCAGTTATGTACTTTACATCTACATGTGCACTACTACCCTTTAATTTAGACTTTACTGCCTGGCAAAGGGTTCATCGAACCACCTTCAAACCACTTATCTACCACTCCACTCTCGAAAAGCGCGTGGGAGAAGTGAAAACATAAAACTTTCTGTGCGAGCTCCGACTTCACTTGCTTTATTACGATGATCATATCTCACTATGTAGATTGGCATCAATAAAATACCGGGTGATCGAAAAGCCGGTATAAATTTGAAAACTTAATAAACCACGGAATAATGTAGATAGAGAGGTAAAAACTGACACACATGCTTGAAATGACATGGGGTTTTATTAGTAAAAAAAAAAAAAAAAAAAAAAACCAAAAGTTCACAAAATTTACGACTGATGGCGCTGGACAACAAAACGTCAGTGACTGCTACCGTGACGGATGAGAGGTATGCCGATATGTTAGCCTGGCTGATAAACACCTCCTGGAACGTACGATGTTTATGCAGGACGGCGCTCCACCCCATATTGCTAGACGCGTGAACGATTTCTTGCGCGCGTTGTTTGGTGATGATCGTGTGCTCAGCCGCCACTTCCGTCGTGCTTGGCCTTCCAGGTCCCCAGACCTCAGTCCGTGCGATTATTGGCTTTGGGGTTACCTGAAGTCGCAAGTGTATCGTGATCGACCGACATCTCTAGGGATGCGGAAAGACAACATCCGACGCCAATGCCTCACCATAACTCCGGTCATGCTTTACAGTGCTGTGCACAACATTGTTCCTTGACAAACGCTATTGTTGAGGAATGATGGTGGACATATTGAGCATTTCCTGTAAAGAACATCATCTTTGCTTTGTCTTACTTTGTTATACTAATAATTGCTATTCTGATCAGATGAAGCGCCATCTGTCGGACATTTTTTGAACGTTTGTATTTTTTTGGTTCTAATAAAACCCCGTATCATTCAAAGCATGTGTGTCAATTTGTACCTCTCTGTCTACATTATTCCGTGATTTATATAGTTTTCAAATTCATTCTGACTTTTTGATCACCCCGTATTTTCGCATTAAGAGGAGAAAACGCAAATGCTTTAATTATTGCCACCCCCAATTAGCGTATCATATCCGTGAAACTGTCGCCCATATTTCACGTAAATACAAAACAGGCATTTGAACTTTTTAGACGTCCTCCGTCAATCCTATCTGGAATGGACCGCATACTGCGGAACAATACAGAGCTATTCAAAAAGAAGGAACAGATTTCAAACACTCATTGCTACCAAGCTGAAAAACATAGAAACATAATTCCAACATTCCTGGAAAGAGAAAATTTCAAACTGTTATGTATTCAATGTGAGCACCATGTTGTACACGACAAATATTAAAACGATTGCTCATTTCCTGCTCACACGAAGCAGCTGGTCTCTCTTTATCGACTTCCCATTTTCAACGATGCGATGACGCAGACTTTCAACAGTGTCAGGAATAGAGGGGATAAATATGCTGTCTTTCACGTAACCCCACAGATAAAAGATGATTGGTCTGGAGACGTGAGAGGCCACTGGCGATGAGTTCATCTTCTGCTCCCACTCTTCCAATCCAACGCCTTGGAAAAGTGTCATTCAGGTAACGTCGGACGTGAGAATTACCTGAAAGACACCATTCCAGGACGTTGGACAGCAAAGAGAATTTCTCTAAGCACGTTCGACATTACCTGAATGACACCATTCCATTGGAAGAGGAGGCGCAGAAGATGAATTTCATCGCTGGTGGACTCCCAGGCCTCCAGATCTGTTGTTGTTGTTGTTGTTATTGTTGTTGTTGTTGTTGTTGTTGTGGTCTTCAGTCCAAAGACTGGTTTGATGCAGCTCTCCATGCGACTCTATCCTATGCAATCTTCATCTCCCAGTACCTACTGCAACCTACATACCTCCAAATCTGTTTAGTGTATTCATCTCTTGGTCTCCCTCTACGATTTTTACCCTCCACGCTGCCTTCCAATACCTGATTGGTCATCCCTTGATGTCTCAAAACATGTCCTACCAACCGATCCCTTCTTCTAGTGACGTTGTTCCACAAACTCCTCATTAGTTATGTGATCTACCCATCTAAACTTCAGCATTCTTCTGTAGCATCACATTTGGAAAGCTTCTATTCTCTTCTTGTATAAACTATTTATCGTCCATGTTTCACTTCCATACATGGCTACACTCCATACAAATACTTTCAGAAACGACTTCCTGACACTTAAATCTATACTCGATGTTAACAAATTTGTCTTCTTCAGAAACGCTTTCCTTGCCATTGCCAGTCTACATTTTATATCCTCTATTACGACCATCATCAGTTCTTTTGCTCCCCAAGTAGCAAAACTCTTTTACTACTTTAAGAGACTCATTTCCTAATCTAATTCCCTCAGCATCACCCGATTTAATTCGACTACATTCCATTATCCTCGTTTTGCTTTTGTTGATGTTCATCTTATACCTTCCTTTCAAGACACTGTCCATTCCGTTCAGCTGCTCTTCCAGGTCCTTTCCTGTCTCTGACAGAATTACATTGTCATCAGCGAACCTCAAAGTTTTTATTTCTTCTCCACGGATTTTAGTTCCTACTCAGAATTTTTCTTTTGTTTCCTTTACTCTTCTGCAGACCTAACATTTTGTAACTGGTGTCTGTGGGGTTACGTAAAAGACCGTGTTTCTATCCCCCCTACGCCCGGACACTCTTGAAAGTCCGCGATATCGCATTGTTGAAGATGGGAAGTCGATAACGAGAGACCAGCTGCTTCGTGTGTGGCAGGAAATGAGCCATCATTTTAATATTTCTAGCGTAGCACATGGTGCTGACATTCAGTGCATACAAATTTAGACTTTCCTCTTTCCAGCAACGTTGGAACTGTTTCTATCTTTTGTAATTTCGAAGCAATAAATGTTTGAAACCTATTCCTCCTTTTTGAATACCATGAACTGTAGTAGAGGACGAATACCAATAGTGTAGGTAGTCTCGCTACTAGAACTGTTGCGCCTTCTGAGTGGTCCGCCATAAAACAGTCTTCGCTTCGTCTTCCCCACAACATTATCTGATCGATCAAATTTCAGTTGTACGTAATTGTAGTTCCTAGACATTTACTTGAATCGACAGCCTTTAGATTTATGTGATTTTATTGTGTAAGCGAAATTTAACGCAATTGTTTTAGTACTCATGTAGCTGACGTGATACTTTCCCTAACAGTCAGTCGTCACTTTTTGCAGCGTACTGATATTTTGTCTAAATCATTTTGCCATTTATTTCGCTCTTCTGATGACATTTTTTGTTGTACTCTTCTGTCTGTAGACTGGTTTGATGCAGCTCTCCATGCTACTCTGTCCCGTGTTAGTCTCTTCACATACGAGTGACTACTGCAACCTACGCCCATCTCTACATACTTACTGCATTGGGTTCTCTCTAAGATTTTTACCCCCCCACCTCCCCCACTTCCCTCCAGTACTAAATTGGTGATCCCTTAATGTTTTGAAATGTGTCCTATCAAGCGATTCCTTCTTTTAGTTAAGCTGTGCCACCATTTTTTTTTGTCTTCCCAGTTCTACTCAGTACCTATTTACTAGATGGTAAATGATAGCTTCAGCTATAAACAATCAAAGATGGCTGCTGAGATTGTCTCCTACATCATTTATACAAGAACATCAGAGGGCCTGTAACATTTCCTTGGGAAATTCCAGATATCACTTCAGTTTTACTCGATGATTTTTCATCGACTCATACTGTGACCTGACTGACAGGAAATCACGAATCCTTTCGCGTAACTGAGGCAGTGCTTATAGAGCTCTGTGCTTATTCCTTGATACTCAGGCTTAAACAGAGAGAAGGAGAGGGTAGGAGACAGTTTCGTAGCGCCAAGAATTACGATTTATGTCACTGGCGAAGCATCTGAAATGAGGGTACGGGAGAGAGACAAATACCTTTTAAGATAACTTCTCACTTTTTGTCACTGGCAGTATTTGTCATTAAGTCAATTATAATCGTATGAGAACAGAAAAAGGCAGAGGACTGAGTCTTCTTTGTCGGAAGAGGACTGCAGGAAGTTGCTGTCCAGCCAGGCACCACCTCAGGTGACAACAGCAGCATCTCATTTGGCGGAGGTGTGTAAGGTGTCAGGCAAATCCAACACCTTCCATGAAAACCCTGACATGATAGCAAGTCCGGCAATATGACACATAGCTCCGAATAAATCCTGACATTAAATTAACCAAAGTAATACGATCAATGACTGAGCAAATGGAATACCACAGACTAACACAAGAACGCCTAAATGCATGTCATACCTTCCCACCGTGAGACAGACGCAGTTCCGAGGGGAGAAACGAGAGCAGAAGCCGAGAGCAGAGCCGTGTAGGCTAGAAGGTCCTACGATGAGGGACGGACACCCACGTCGCCAGCCGACCGCCAAGACCACCCCCAGCCCATGTTAAAAGATACAGCCCTCCAGAAGAACAGTATAGATCTTACAATAACACTAAGAGTACCACACCAGCTGCAAGTTTTAGTGTGAGACTATATGCGTCTCTATTACGTAGCAAATATTAAAAACATTGCCCCACCACGAAAAGCATAACGTTTCTCATTGGATAGACAGAATTTTTGTAGGCGGAGCTTAAGGTTGACATTGAGAGCCTGATTGGTCAGATGAAAACACAGCCAGATAGTTTTTTTAAACCTACTTCGGTAAATTGTAGTAAGGAGAAGTTAGGAGAGAGTTGCTTCCGAGACGGCGAGGTGAGCGGAGCTGTGCCGCCCCCTGACGCTGCCTAACCACCGACAAGGTAATGAACGCACGCGATGCTGCATAAGAGTGCATAAGGCTTCACTCAGAACTGCTGAAGTCTCATCTGTTACATCCCCTTTTTACGTAATACTAGTGTCGATCGTCAATTAAACTTCATGGTATTCACATTTGCTATTTGAAGTTAAAATCTGAAACGCGATGATTTTTCTGTTATATGATTATTGAAAAGCCACACCAGCCACTGTAATTTACGACAAGTTAGATAAGTAATTAAAGATAATTGAGGGTCACTGTAGACCATCTTGATAGTTTTCTCTTTTATGAAACTTAATTTAAACCTAGATTATAGATGTGATATGGCATAGGTCATCCTTCGATCCATTATAGAACTTGGAAACCCATTCAGGGAATATTCGTTCACATTTTGGTTGAACGCAGTTGGTTTTTATCATCCTGTATTAAAATATTTCCTTTTATCAATAGTGCAATTTATAAAGAATGTTTTGTGAGTAGAATAAAAATTCCAATGGTAAACTTGACTGATTTTTCGACGTTATTTTACCAGCTAACTAAAAATAGGAAAGCCTTGAACCCCTTCCACTAAATTTAGTTAGTATTAAGATTCTTTTACAGGGAGTGCAGTGGAGCTGATGCTGAAATCATTAAGTATTTGGTTATATCATCGCTAGTCTCACTGAACTCTTCTGAACTCTACATGTCATGTGTGGTCTGGCGTCTTCTTACCAGCAACAGGTCCCAGTTTAAAGATACTCAATTCACTAAAAAACATGCTCAGAGTGTCGTTGTGCGAAAGTGGTAGGGAGACAGGACCTAGAACAGACACCATGCAGAATGTTAGAGCTGAACTTAGATGGAAGCTGTTGCTACAGAGCCAAGGACTGGTTCTGGAGGTACTTCAGCTCCCCTATGCAGACTACACATATGGTGAGGTCCAGCGGCCACTGCAAAGTGAGCTGTAGGGAAGTTCGAGAGATTTTCAACGATTTTCAGTAATTTCAGTCTTAAGTGGAAGACTCGCTTGCATTTAGTTTCAACAGCTTTCAACTCTAGTCATGGATGCAAACGCATACGCTTCTGTAGTACTACCATTTTTTAATTAAAAACAAATTTTTTTTCCAGACTATCCTTTGACAGTCGTGATAAGACATCCACGAATATACGAGGTGCGACAATAAAGTAATGAGACTGATTTTCTACGCAAGATGTGGCAACCCTGCAGGCTTGCGCAGCCACAATATCTTTGACCTTAGTCTATAGACTGCTTCTACTCCAAGCGGCACATCTATGCAACTGCTCAGTCGTTCATTGTCCTGTAGTAAGTTAAAACGTTTTTGTGTCTCTCGTCACGGAAATGGAATCGCATAATATTGCGCAACGGTATGCCATTACTTTTTGTATTAAATTGGGTGAAAACACGACGACAACTTACGGTAAGCTTCAGAAGGCTTTTGGAGAGGAGGTTATTTCAAGAGCTCAAGTTTTTCGTTGGCATAAAATGTTTAGTGAAGGCAGAACGAATGTTGAAGATGAAGACCGCAGTGGACGACCATCAACCTCATCGACGGATGTCAACTTGGCCAGGATGCGTGAACTCCTACGATCTGATCGAAGATTTTCCGTGAAAATGATTGCAGAAGAACTGAACACCAATCGAGAAACGGTCCATCTAATAATAACTGAAGATCTTGGTATGAGAAAGATTTGTGCAAAAATGGTCCCCAAAAATCTCATACCACAACAGCGAGAAACATGGAAAAATGTGGCAGCCGATCTGTTTGAGCAAACGGAAATCAATCCAGAATTGTTGAGCCATGTTATCACTGGTGATGAAAGTTATTTTTTTTTTCTGTACGATCCAGAGACAAAACGCCAAAGTTCGCAATGGTGCTCAAAGGGATCACCCAGACCAAAAAAAGCTCATATGTCAAAGTCAAAAGTGAAATGAATGCTTGTGTGCTTCTTTGATTCCAAGAGAATTGTTCATAAATTGTGGTTGCCTCCTGGACAAACAGTTAACCAATATTACTGCGAAGAAATTTTAGGAAGACTTCTTAAAAGGATTCTTCGTGGCCATGCCAACATTGCTGATAATTGGATTCTGCATCACGATAATTCGCCATCCCATACTGCTCTGTCAGTACACCAATTTTTAACCTCAAAACAAATTTCAGTACTACCACAGCCACCTTATTCACCAGACATCGCTCTGTGCGACTTTTTTCTATTTCCAAGAGTCAAAACGGCGGTCAAGGGACACCATCTTCAGACAACAGATGTCCAAAAAGCTGTGACGAGGGTCTTGGAGGATATTACAGAAGATGAGTTCCATAAATGTTACATGAATGGCAGAAGCGCTGGAAAAAGTGTGTGCATTCAGAAGGGAACTACTTTGAAGAAGACAACGCTAAACTTGACTAAAACGGTAAGCAACATTTTTTTCACATCAGTTTCATTACCTTATTGTCGCACCTCGTAGATGCCTTATCCCAATACCCACTCATCTGAATCACATTCCAGATTCCACGACCTTGTTCGTCAAGGTAGTAAACTATTATTGTTAACAATGGCCTTTGCATTTTCGTGTAATAAATTAAACAAACTGAGATCGTTGTTAATTTCTTAGTTAAAAGAACACCTTTATCATTGTTTTGGTGGAGAACAATTTTATTGTGTCAGAAATATAGGCACATTTGAATGTATCCAATTAAAGATGGACATTTTGAAACCACCACCACCCACAAATCTTAAAAGTGACAATTTACACTGCCCCTCTGTGAAAGTGTCTTTCTGAGTAGCTTCTCACAATATATTCTTCAATCCGATTTTTTGCTTTTATCTCCTTTGTTTTTATTTATTTAATGTTAATTCTGGAACTTAAATTTCTTCATGTTGAACATGATATTCTGATATTTGCTCTGGCCGTGTAAAACCCATTAGCATTCGAAGAGCGTCCGCTGTTATCATTTAATTCCATCTTGTGTTCTTCGTGAATGCAAATCTAGAGAGATGACTAAGGACTTTTGGAACCGCTCAACTTATTTTCTGCCGCACCTTTATATATTGAATCAATATTGCAGAGAAGATTGGTCATCTAATACGTTCAGCGTCTCTGTAATAATCGACCAGTTACCAAGTGTTGCGACTGGTATTTTGCCCTGTAAGCTATTACAGATGAATAGAACTACAGTAGTATTCGAATGCAGTATTGGTGATGTGCTGCTTGAGACAGTAATATCTATTAAATATCCAGGTCTAACGCAGAAAAACAATATGAAATGGAAGGAGCGCCTAAGGTCGGCTGTAGGGATGGCGAATGACCGGCAGCAGGTTATTCGTAGAATTGTTAGAATGTGTAGTTCGTCTATAAAGGAGACCGTAGTGAACCCATTCTTGAGGACTGCTCGAGTGTTCGCGAGACCAATCGAGTCGAATTAAAGCAAGACGCTGAAGCAAGTCAGAGGCACGCTGCTAGATTCGTTGCTGGTAGGTTTGATGAACACGCGAATGTTAGAGAAACACTCCGTGAACTCAAATGGGCAGCTCTGAAGAGAAGAACACGGTCGTTTCGCAAAATTTTGTTGAGAGAGTTCACAGAACCGGAATTTCCATCCGACTGCAAAATATTTCTACTTCCACCAACGTGCATCTCACGTATGAATCACAGAGACAAGAAAAGAGAAATCTCGTCTCGTACAGAAGAGACAATCGAGAATGATTTAGAAGTGGGTATTACATCGGTTTTTAACATGGTCGGAACTGAAACTTCTTTGGCCACTTACAAGTCTTCATTCGTCTTCCTAAATATGAAAATACACCATATCCCAGGTCTACACCTCCTTCCAACTATCGTATGGGCGGCTTTGATACAAGGTACCCTCAGCCATGCACTATACAGGGTGATTCAAAAAGAATACCACAAGTTTAAAAATGTGTATTTAATGAAAGAAACATAATATAACCTTCTGTTATACATCATTACAAAGAGTATTTAAAAAGTTTTTTTTTCACTCAAAAACAAGTTCAGAGATGTTCAATATGGCCCCCTCCAGACACTCGAGCAATATCAACCCGATGAAACTTCCTGGCAGATTAAAACTGTGTGCCCGACCGAGACTCGAACTCGGGACGAGTTCGAGTCTCGGTCGGGCACACAGTTTTAATCTGCCAGGAAGTTTCATATCAGCGCACACTCCGCTGCAGAGTGAAAATCTCATTCTGGAATATCAACCCGATACTCCAACTCGTTCCACACTCTGTGTAGCATATCAGGCGTAACAGTTCGGATAGCTGCTGTTATTTCTCGTTTCAAATCATCAATGGTGGCTGGGAGAGGTGGCCGAAACACCATATCCTTAACATACCCATAAGAAGAAATCGCAGGGGATAAGATCAGGGCTTCTTGGAGGCCAGTGATGAAGTGCTCTGTCACGGGCTGCCTGGCGGCCGATCCATCGCCTCGGGTAGTTGACGTTCAGGTAGTTACGGACAGATAAGTGCCAATGTGATGGCGCTCTATCCTGCTGAAATATGAATTGTTGTGCTTCTTGTTCGAGCTGAGGGAACAGCCAATTCTCTAACATCTCCAGAGAGTGTGGAACGAGTTGGAGTATCGGGTTGATATTGCTCGAGTGTCTGGAGGGGGCCATATTGAACATCTCTGAACTTGTTTTTGAGTGAAAAAACCTTTTTAAATACTCTTTGTAATGATGTATAGCAGAAGGTTATATTATGTTTCTTTCATTAAATACACATTTTTAAAGTTGTGGTATTCTTTTTGAATCAACCTGTATAATGGCTTACAGAGTACTTATGTAGATGCAGATACAATGATCGTAAGTGTACATGAGATGAGTCTCTCAAGAAAATCTTCGGTAATACTAGTCTCAAAGATAGCAGCCGTTCTGCTGGTCCATTGTGGAGGACACTAGTAACATTCCTGGAGGATTTCGTATTCCTCATGAGTCACTGCATATGTGTGAGTGGCTTCCGTTCCCCGTCACTCCCTTTTCTCCTGTCTCGGCTTCACTCAACAGGCAGCTCCCTCACTTACTAGTGACCCAAGAGGTAGCGGGCTTTACCGTGCATATAAGGAAACATTGCGGCTAGCTGTGTTACAAGACTACGTGAGGTGCCCTGGTGAGTAATTGGAATGCGTTGCCTCTCTGCATTCTATGACTTTACAGTCTATGAGTAAGTGGGCACAGCCATGTGGAATCCATCTGCCTATACAAGCTGCGCATGCAGATTTGTCATCATCAAACGTAGTATCAGTCGTCATTAGCAACGTCGGCCAAGCCATCTGAAATTTGTTCACTGTCTCTCTCCTGTACAACACTCAAGTGATATATGCCTTAGGTCGGCCACGAGTTTGTGGCGCTCCCACTGAAACCCTATTACAACTTGTATAATACGAGGGTGAGTCACATGAAAACATTAAACTCGCAAAAACAAATCGAAATTTCGCGCCGGTATCCTGTAAGTTGGTAAGCGTGCTACAAACAGCTTGCAGAATGGCCTGTAGGTGGCAGCATAGTGCAGATGCACACATACCGTCGCAGTATCAATATAAAGATTGCCTCCCCACTTGCGACTTGCACCAGGAAAGAACAGCGTTCTGTTGTTCGGTTTTTGCGTAGTGAAGGTGTGAAACCTATTAAAATTCATCGACGAATGAAGGTTCAGTACGATTATGCATGTTTGTCACAGCAGCAAGTCTACGAATGGAGTAGGAAGTTCGAAAATGGTGTGACTTCAGTGGAAGATGCTCCTCGTCCAGGTCAGGCACAACGAGTTGTGACTCCACAGAACATTGCAGCAGTTGAAGCCATAGTGAAGGAAAACCGCCGAGTGACACTGAATGACACTGCAGCATATTTGCAGATTAGTTATGGGTCAGCACACCACATTGTGCATGATGTGCTCCAGTTTCACAAATTGTCTGCAAGATGGGTACCACGGCAGCTGACTCCTGAAATGAGAGAACGACGTGTTGATGCTTGTGAAGAACTTCTTCGGCACTTTGAACGAGAAGGTGATGGTTTCCCTGCAAGAATCGTTACTGGAGACGAAACCTGGGTTCACTTCCACCAACCGGAAACGAAGAGAGCGAGCAAGGAATGGCGCCATTCTTCATAACCAAAACCAGAGAAGTTTCGAACAGAACCATCAGCAGGGAAGGTTATGCTGACTCTCATTTGGGACGAAAAGGGTGTCATTTTGGAGCATTGCGTGCCTAGAGGGACCACTGTCACCAGTGCATCATACACAGACCTCCGAAAAAATCATCTGCGGAATGCAATCAAATCAAAGCGACGTGGATTGCTGTCAGCAGGTGTCCTTTTGCAACATGACAATGCGAGGCCCCACACTGCCCGTACAACAGCTGCAACAATCACAGACCTGCATTTTGAGTGTCTTCCTCATACACCATAGTCACCAGACCTTGCCCCATGTGATTTCCATACGTCTGGACCACACAAAGACGCAATGGGAGGAAAGAAGTTCCGTTCTGATGAAGAGGTACGCCATGTGGTGCACGAGTGGTTGCGCCGACTACCGAAAGAATTTTCTTCTAAAGGAATTTATGCATTTCGTAAGAGCTGGAGGACTTGCATTGAGCGGGGGGAGATTATATTGAAAAGTGATAGAGCTTTGTACCACGTCTGCACAATAAATAATATTTAAAAAAATATTCAATGGTTTCATTTGACTCACTCTCGTGTAACTTGACATCAACAGAGAAAAGCTTTCTCGTCCTTAGCGCGTAGCGAATCCATTTTGAAGAGGTGGCCACCTTAGCGTGCTGTCGCCTGCTGACCTGTGCAGTTCTTGAGAGATGACCATCTCGCAAGGAGAGGTTTGCAGGCATGGGATCAACTTTCTGAAGCAGTGGTGTAAGCTATTTGTATAGTCCCAGGTAGCAGACAGAGCAGCCATTTACCATGGTGGGCTTTCGTTTGTGGATAACTGACAAAAAAAATTCAGATTTCTTGTGAACCACGAGAGAAGCGGTTCCAGTGTTGCCCATGGGTCGCAGGTGTTGGGAGTGCCCGTCACCTCGCTCGTAGGTAGGCTTATCTGCCGGGTAGCCCTGTGGGTGTCGTGGGGTTTCCTACCGTGGGGTTTCCTACGAGCAGTGGCGCACTAAACCTGTCAGAGGCCCGGGCCGGCTAAACAAATTGAGGCTCCACTTGCTGCCCCCCTCCCACCCTCCTCACCACACAGGAGTTCTCCGAGAGTTTCAAACGCAAGCTGAAGGAAGTCCCACATTGCTTATCATCTTCATTTTGTGTCGTGATAATTTACAAGGTATAACGTTATTTTACGTAACACTGAAAGTGACTGCTCTCGTAATCTCGTTGCTATTATTTAATAGCTATGTTGCCCCTTATACAACAGAAATCATTACACGATTTCTGTTGTCTGAATCTATTATTTATGTTTCGCAACCAAGTCGGCATAGAGCGAGCGGGGTGTATAAAAATGAATTCCTATTTCCCAAACCAAGAGGAAATTCACTGTCTACAGAAAACTTCGTTCAGTGCATGGTGGAGGGTACTTTACTTACGGATTTCAAAAAAAGCCACAGTGTTCCTCCGATCTTGATGAAATTTTCTACATTTGATCTTTAAAACAAGGGGAACCTCACCAACTACGTGAAATTTCATACGGTGTAGGGCGGAGGGCACCTTACAACAGAATTACACACCGTTTGACTGATCAACTTGGGAGTTGGCTTATGTATGTATGTTTTCGTGGTGAAGGCACTTACACAAGCCAACGTATGCTGGATGGCGGAGGGTTGGCCTACCTTTAAATACATTCAACATCATTCCATCAATCTGCAAGAAAGTAGGCAGATATACGTATTTTTTTCATAGACGGGTAAAGAGGAGATGGCATGACGGAGGCGGAGGAGGAGATATACAGAGAGAGGAGAACTTGATGGGGGCGGGGAAGGGGGAGGAGGTGCATCCAGAGAAGTGAGAGAAACAGATTAAAAGAGAGAGTGAGCAGCAGGTAAACAGAGAAAGGGGGAAGGTGATGAATGACTAATAGAACACTGTAATAAATATATAAATTAGGGGTGTTATTGTGAATTTAGAAAAAGCGGAGGATGAGGCGGACGGAGATGCGAATATGGATGGTGAAGGAGAGGAGGATGGAGAGGAGGAGGAGGAGGAGGAGGAGGAAGTGTTGTGAGAGAGTGGGGCAGATGGAGGAGGTGGAAAGAGAGACAGATGGGTGGAAGGAGGAGGTGGATAGGGAGACGAGTTAGGACTAAATGGACAAGAGAGATGAGGTAAGAGGGGATGAACTGACATAAAACTGGGATGAATAAATATCCGGGCAACACCGGGTTTACTGTTAGTAATTAGATAAAGACTTACTCGACAATGGGCGTGTTCATCTGAAAGAAATTACAGAATATTTCCCTATGGTTAGATGCGACGTATAAATTCTCGATAACTAGTGTTGTTGTTGATGTCTACAGATGATAAAATTCGGTGCTTAACATAGATGACTCTACCAAAGTTCATCTAGTTGGAATTTCACCTTTATAAAATGAACTACATAATAATCAGCTGAAAAATGCTCCTGTTGGAGCACAATAATGGCAAATATGATCGTGTTTAAAAAATGAAAGCTATCGACGACGACACTGTCTGAGAAACGGAGACAACACTGCACTGAGGGTGAGCGACTGGAATAGACAAGCAGTGGGGGGAGGCTCAGTTCGCAAACACCTCCTTAGAGAACCGGTTTGTCAGGACAGCTTCGCTACCTGCTGCACCCTTCTAGGAAACCCCGCATAGCCGCCCTATGGCTATGGAGCTAGCAGTTGCCCACCCCCGCCAGTGGGAGAGAACCAGTGAAAGTAGGGTCAGTACGCCGTGTGACTTCCCACACGCCAGCTGTCTGCCCACGCCTGCCCACTGCTACCTGCGTTTTTTTTTATGTTTATTTGGCCTTTGAGTGTGTACTCAATTTAGCCATCGGCAACACATAGTGACAATGTACACATAATTGAATAAACAAATACAGAAATGCATATTTACAAGAATAAAAAGCTTAACTGTTACAGTTTTGTACATAATGTTTTAAAAATTGAATTGAATTGAATTGGAAAATAATTAAAAGTGTCTTGGCTTACAATTCACACCAATTCTGAAACATCTTCATCAGCAAGACATATTTATAATTTATGTACACCATTAAAACCCACAGATTATAACCAGTACTCTTGATGAAGTTAACTGTTACTTTATACAGACGAACGTCTTTAGTACACAAAAGAGAAGAAGCTGATTGAGGAAGATGGTAGCCCATACTCACAAGGGAACCTCTCCATCGCACCCCCCTCAGATTTAGTTATAAGTTGGCACAGTGGATAGGCCTTGAAAAACTGAACACAGATCAATCGAGAAAACAGGAAGAAGTTGTGTGGAACTATGAAAAAAATTAGTAAAATATACAAACTGAGTAGTCCATGCGAAGATAGGCAACATCAAGGACAATGGGAGTCTAGGAGCGCCGTGGTCCTGTGGTTAGCGAGAGCAGCTTCGGAACGAGAGGTCCTAGGTTCAAGTCATCCCTCGAGTGAAAAGTTTAATTTTTTATTTTCAGTTTATGTGACAAACTCTTATGTTTTCATCACTTTTTTGAGATTGATTATCACATCCACAAGAAAACCTAAATGGGGCAAGGTAGAAGAATCTTTTTACCCATGTACAAGTTAGGTGGGTCGACAACATATTCCTGTCATGTGACGCACATGCCGTCACCAGTGTCGTATAGAATATATCAGACGTGTTTTCCTGTGGAGGAATCAGTTGACCTATGACCTTGCGATCAAATGTTTTCGGTCCCCATTGGGGAGGCACGTCCTTTCGTCTACTAATCGCACGGTTTTGCGGTGCGTTCGCAAAACACAGACACTAAACTTATTGCAGTGAACAGAGACGTCAATGAACGAACGGACAGATCATAAGTTTGCGAAAATAAAGAAAGTAAAATTTTTGGTCGAGGGAAGACTTGAATCAAGGACCTCTCGTTCCGCAGCTACTCACGCTAACCACGGGACCACGGCGCTCCTGAGCCCATATGTTCCTTGATGTTGCTTATCTTGCGCATGGACTACTCAATTTGTACATTTTACTAATTTTTTTTCATAGTTCCACACAACTTCTTCCTGTTTTCTCGATTGATCTGTATTCAGTTTTTCAAGGCCTATCCACTGTGCCAACTTACAACGAAACCTGAGGGGGGTGCGATGGGGAGGTTCCCTTGTCAGCAATGTCTTCAGAAAGACCAACCGTTCACGGTCAAATTTGGGGCACATAAATAAGATGTGGTTGACATCAGCTTCCGACTCAGGATCACACTCATATGCTGGTGAACTGTAAACGTTGATCCGATGTAGATGTTGTGGGAAAGAGACATGATTGAAGCGGAGTCTTATTATGGTAGAAACCGTGAATCGGTCCAGATGTGTCCTCATGAACCACGGCTGTGAAGGAATCCGAGGTTGTAGCACTGCATAATAGCCGCCTTTTGTCTGTTGAGAAACGTTCCACATTTCCTGCCATTGTTGTCTTGCGTGATCCTTGACTTCACGTAAGTAGTCAGTATAAGGAAGGAGCAGATTCAGGACGGTGCCTAAGGTTGCCGCTTGTTTGGCTAATGCATCAACTTCATCATTATAGAGGATACCAGAGTGGGAAGGTACCCACAACAAATGGATCGTCCGGCCCGTGCGTGTGCTGCGAATATATTCAGATATCACATCCACGATGTAACGGTTGGTTGTTTTGTTCCATCGACTGTACTGAATGTTTTTAAGAACGCTTTGCGAGTCAGATACTATCAATACCTTGGGGAAGGAAGTGCTAGAGACAAACTTAAGTGCTTCCAAAACTGCAACTGTCACCGCCGTAAAAACAGAAGTGTTCGTAGGCAGTTTGAAGGTTTTGCGGATCTAGATCTGAAGGCAGAAAAAAGCGCATCCTGTACACTCTTCTTGCGGAATTTTGGAGCCATCCGTATATACACAGAGAGAACCCGGCCATTGTGCTTGAACGAGACGATTGAAGCCAACGTTGACATTAGTACTGTCCAGCCAGGTTGTACTTAAATAATGGAGTGGGATCTGGGAGCAGAGCGTTTGAAGATCATATTCAAAAACAGGCAGATGCGCTGAACGCCGTATAGAATGTATGACAGGTGACCAAGTGTCACAGCTGGCACTTTATTCCTTCTGTGGGATGCAATCCACAGTCGATAAATGCAGTCTCTACTTTGATAGACGGAACTGTCCATAATGGCCATGCCTTGAATGTAGAATTTGTCCGATAACATTTGGCGCCTAATGCTCAAGGGCATCTCCCCTGTTTCTATTAAAAGGGCGTTGGTGGGCGTCGATCGCATGGCTCCAAGACAGGTACGAATGGCTCTATATTGAAAATTTGGAGAGATGAATCTTTGACGCAGTGTGGTAGAATTGACAGCCATAGTCTAATCGAGATCGAATTATCCCTAGGTACATTGTGAATAAAACACTCTGGTGCGCTCCCCACCAGACACGAGTGAGTGATCTGATTACCTTCTTCACACTTGGTAACGGTGGACCGGATGTGGGGCGCCCATCTTAACCGAGAGTCAAAAATCATCCCCAGAAATCGAACGTGAGACTTTATTTGGAAGGTGTACTTGCCACAGGTAATGTCATCTTCAGTGCGAGCTGTCGTCGAAGTGGAGAAGGGAACGACTGCTGATTTCTCAGCCTAGATCTCCAGCCCATTGATAGAGAGCCACTCATCGATGTGTGCGATGGTTGTGCTTAATGCCGTTTTGGCCTGAAGATACGAAGCAGCAGTAGAATAAACACATATATCATCAGCATACTGTAGGATTTTTGTGGGGGGAGTAAGTATGCGTTCTAGGTCGTGCGTATATAGAGTATACAGGAGAGGACTTAAAATTGCACCTTGCGGCAAGCCCTGGGAGACATAAAAAGGTCCGATCATGGTACCTTTGAAACGGACGTAGATCGTTCTTTGAGTAATCGGGGTACTGATACCGTAGATCATCTGTGAAGGAATTCCGCATCCTGCCAGCTTGTCCAAGAGTATCGGTATTTGTACGTGATCATATGCACCCTTAACGTCAAGAAAAGCTGCCACTACTGTCTCTTTCGTTTGAAAGGCTGACGTGATATCCATATTAAGCAAAAACAGGTTATCCATGGTCCCTTTGCCTTTTCGGAAGCCGTATTGACTCCGAGGTAACAAATTACTTTTTTCAAGCCACCATTCTAGTCTCCTTTTTACCATTCGTTCCAGTGATTTTGCAACTCACGACGACAAGGCAACAGGTCGATAATTAGTACCGACATTTCGATCTTTACCACTTTTGAGAATTGGAATTATTACTTGCGTCTTCCATGTTGTTATGAGGTCTTTCTTCATCCAGTACTGATTAAAAATGTTCAAGAGAAAGTCTTTCGCTTCTATAGGCAGGTGTGCAAGCATAGAGTAGTGTATATGATCAGTGCCAGAGCAACTATCGCTCGATACTTTAATAGCTTCGTTGAGTTGTTCTTTAGAGAAAGGACGAGGGAGAACATGGTAGCGGTCTTCTTCAGCAGGGAACCGATGGTTTAAAAATGGCACCGTGGGAGGAGCGATTGTATCTATGAATTGCTCTAACCAGGCCGTGGTAGCAGGAGGGGAGGAAGACAGTCTTCCTGTTCTAAAAGCTTTTATTTTATGCCCGATGCTTGCCATACTGGTTTCATTATTTAGGGGCAGGCAAAATTGTTTCCAATTTTTCTTCAGGAATTTGTTAACTCGCGCATTCACTTTTTGCACAGCCAAGAAGTTGTCCAATGAAGGATTCTGACGATAGGTTTTCAAGGCGAGTCGTCGCTTCGCAACTTCCCGAGAGCACTCAGAATTCCACCAAGGAGGAGAACGGGTCTTCATTACTGTAAACTCTTTTTTCTTAGGGATGCTGATGCCAGCTGCGACGTTCATAACATCGAGTAAAACTGGGTATGCATCTTCGTCTCGTAAGTCACGTCTCGTATTTGCGAGTGCCCGCCGAACCGTTTCCTTATAAGAGGCCCAATTGGCTTCCTTGATTTTCCACGGACTATTAGAGTAACAGATGCACGTAGTATCGAAGTTGATGTTAATGTGAAACTCTATTGGGAGATGATCGGATCCCATTGAATCCTTTTTAACGCACCAATTAGATATTTCAGTAAAGCAGGGGGTGCAAAGAGTTACATCAGCTGCGGAGGGTCTACGGAGAGGTGAAGTTATCATAGTAGGAGAGCCATCGTTGAGTATCACTAGGTTATTATCTTCGATAACGCTTATCAAGGTCCTGCCGTTCCTGTCTGTCACGTCTCCTCTTCTCGCTACATGGTGGGCATTCACGTCTCCAGCTACGATAAAGGGAGGACGAAGCTGACTTACACTCCTGGAAATTGAAATAAGAACACCGTGAATTCATTGTCCCAGGAAGGGGAAACTTTATTGACACATTCCTGGGGTCAGATACATCACATGATCACACTGACAGAACCACAGGCACATAGACACAGGCAACAGAGCATGCACAATGTCGGCACTAGTACAGTGTATATCCACCTTTCGCAGCAATGCAGGCTGCTATTCTCCCATGGAGACGATCGTAGAGATGCTGGATGTAGTCCTGTGGAACGGCTTTCCATGCCATTTCCACCTGGCGCCTCAGTTGGACCAGCGTTCGTGCTGGACGTGCAGACCGCGTGAGACGCCGCTTCATCCAGTCCCAAACATGCTCAATGGGGGACAGATCCGGAGATGTTGCTGGCCAGGGTAGTTGACTTACACCTTCTAGAGCACGTTGGGTGGCACGGGATACATGCGGACGTGCATTGTCCTGTTGGAACAGCAAGTTCCCTTGCCGGTCTAGGAATGGTAGAACGATGGGTTCGATGACGGTTTGGATGTACCGTGCACTATTCAGTGTCCCCTCGACGATCACCAGTGGTGTACGGCCAGTGTAGGAGATCGCTCCCCACACCATGATGCCGGGTGTTGGCCCTGTGTGCCTCGGTCGTATGCAGTCCTGATTGTGGCGCTCACCTGCACGGCGCCAAACACGCATACGACCATCATTGGCACCAAGGCAGAAGCGACTCTCATCGCTGAAGACGACACGTCTCCATTCGTCCCTCCATTCACGCCTGTCGCGACACCACTGGAGGCGGGCTGCACGATGTTGGGGCGTGAGCGGAAGACGGCCTAACGGTGTGCGGGACCGTAGCCCAGCTTCATGGAGACGGTTGCGAATGGTCCTCGCCGATACCCCAGGAGCAACAGTGTCCCTAATTTGCTGGGAAGTGGCGGTGCGGTCCCCTACGGCACTGCGTAGGATCCTACGGTCTTGGCGTGCATCCGTGCTTCGCTGCGGTCCGGTCCCAGGTCGACGGGCACGTGCACCTTCCGCCGACCACTGGCGACAACATCGATGTACTGTGGAGACCTCACGCCCCACGTGTTGAGCAATTCGGCGGTACGTCCACCCGGCCTCCCGTATGCCCACTATACGCCCTCGCTCAAAGTCCGTCAACTGCACATACGGTTCACGTCCACGCTGTCGCGGCATGCTACCAGTGTTAAAGACTGCGATGGAGCTCCGTATGCCACGGCAAACTGGCTGACACTGACGGCGGCGGTGCACAAATGCTGCGCAGCTAGCGCCATTCGACGGCCAACACCGCGGTTCCTGGTGTGTCCGCTGTGCCGTGCGTGTGATCATTGCTTGTACAGCCCTCTCGCAGTGTCCGGAGCAAGTATGGTGGGTCTGACACACCGGTGTCAATGTGTTCTTTTTTCCATTTCCAGGAGTGTATTAATTGTCTCCAGTCATCTTCCACGATACTGTGGTGGGGAGCGTTATACAACGAGACAACTGTAAAGGTTTTGTGGGCAGTTCGTATTTCCACAGCAACTAATCCAAGGTTGGTGACAGGTACGTGTAACGGGTGTGGTCGATGCGGCAGCGAAGTTTTTACCAGTATAGCTACGCCGCCCCAGCCATCGAGACGGTCTTCCCTTACTATAGAATAATTTTGAAAGCGAACAGTTCGTTCGAATTTGAACCAAGTTTCACATAACAGAAAGATATCAGGCTGACTTACGAACAGTTCTCGTTGCAGGCTTTCTCTATTAGAATTAGCCGATCTCGCATTCCACTGCAATACTTTTAAAGCCGCCATAATTTAGGGAAAGAGAGATAGAAATATGCCAGTAACGAGGTGCCGGATACCTGCGGGTTCCCAACTGCCTTCAGGTGGAACAGCCTGTACTAGACACTTAAAATAGTGTCCAGTTTCAGAATGAACCCATAGTATAGCGTCGAGTTATTTGGGTAGTATTCTGAAGGTTGAGTGTTCACATCTGTTTTTTTACGTCTTTATCGAAATTACTGTGACCATTATTTTTAGTCAGTTATGGTGTAAACAATTTTTATTTTTCATCTGTTTCCACATCATTTACATCACCGATTCAACTTTTTCATTTGTTCTCATTTTTGTTTTCTTTTATTCTGTTTTCATTTGGCCTCCATTCTTAACTGATTTTAATTATTTTCGTTCATCTATTGTAATATTTAAACGTTTAAAACTGTTGATCTAACTGGCAAAAAACAAAAGGCGAAATAATCTATTTGTATTGGCTATGCAATGTGATCAAATATTTATTTTCCATTACGTACGTTTCTTGGATGGTAATTGTCATACAATCATTTAAACCATAAATTCTTGCCACACACGTCACAGATGGAGATTGAAACTTAACAAAGTTTTTTTATTACAAGGTGTACAACCTTGCTTCCGCCGTTTGCGGATAGGTGGCGACAACGGTAAGTAGCGGTCGAAAGAAACAGATCGCATACGTCAGGCAGTTAGCTCTGACCTCGGTCAACATAACCTCATTCAAACATTAGTCGATCTGAGTCTGCATCATAAAGTTGTTCTTGATTGAAAATGTCAGTTTACGAGCCAATTGTGGTGATAAACATATCAGTAAATTAGCCTACTATGCCTATTTACATTCACTACTTTCATATGGCATCATATTTTGAGGTGATTCGTCATTAAGAGAGAAAGTATTCATTGCACAAAAGGGTGTAATCAAAATAATAGCTGGGGTCCACTCAATATCACCTTGCAGACATTTATTTAAGGAACTCAGGATATTCACGGTACCTTGGCAATACATAAATTCACTTATGATATTTGTTATTAATAACCCACCACAATTAAAAAAAAGCGAAGTGCATAGCTACAACACTAGATGAAAGGATGATATTCACTATTCTGAGTTAAATCTGACTTTGGCACAGAAAGGGCTGAATTACGCTCCCACAAAAATCTTTGATCATTTGCCAAATAGCATTACAAGTCTGACAGATAGCCAGCGAACATTTAAATAAAAATTAAAAGAATGACCACTCCTCCTACTCAATAGATGAATTTTTAGGTCTGCTGGAAAAAATTGATATACTGTAAAAAAATTTGATTAATTGTTTTGTGTAAAGATAACTCACGTAAAGTGACACGTTTCACATCATTACGAAATGTCTTATTGTAACGTCACCGGTTTTTCTAGTTGGTAGTTGATAGATTAGTACTGATCGGCCCTGGCAAAAACTCGGCGATAGTCGGTAGAGCGGTAAAGAGACGTTACAAAAAACTGCGCTGAACTGAACTCTCGACGTGTGCGTGATATTTACTTCACCAACTGTGACCAATATTACGCTACTCGTCGTAATTAACTCTTTTATATCCGATGGTTTAACAGTTGCTATAAAAATATTAATGATAAGTTCAATTCAGTTCCACCAACACCAACTTCCCCATAGTTTGGTTGTAATTTCAAATTTCTAATAAGTCGTAACATTGCGATTGCTTCCTAACGTCAAAGAGTTTCTATACATGCGCCGAGCGCTTCAATCAAATATTATCGCAGCACGCAAAAGATCACAGTTGTTTCTCTAAACAATTTTGTAATTTGTAATGAGTAAATTGGCACGAAAAGGTGGTTTATTTCACAATAACAATCACTTCCTAACAAGGCCGTGAGGAAGAAGCTTTCCGAGGTGGCGGTTTTGGGGGGGGGGGGAGGAGGAATTTATAAATTATCTGCTTTAAAACTATTGCCCAGTTCCAGAGTCCATTTGCAATTACGAATGAAGTTAATTGTCTATCACTGTTCAATGCCTAACTAGAGTTGAGTTCGAGTTATCTAATTAAAAAGTTCACTTTGGACTAATATAAGGTAGTCCTCCATCTGAATTCTAAACGATGTTATAGTCGAAGTCAGTGTTTCGTTTCACTGCGTCATAGTAGATGATATCAATCCTCGAAAAACAATCTAACCGCGTCTACATTTACGAGGATTCAAGTAAGTCTCACCAGCTTCGGCTAACTTTCGTAATGTAGAGACAATGGATCAAATTTTCCTTAGCCATTACTCACGATTCTCAAAGAGTACTCACACAAAGTATTCTTTGAGATCGTTGGTTCTAATTAGCTAATTTTAATTATAATGATTTTGCGATTTACTATGATTTTGAGTTCACTGAGATTCTATCTTCCTTTTGTAAGTTGATAAATTACTAAGTATAAGGTTCTTGTTTCAACTACTGGTTATTATTCAAATAATAGTGATAAATGTAGGATGATCAGATGCAGCTGTTTAAAAAGGAGGACAGGCAGCTTCGAAAAGGAGGACAAAGGAAGAAAAATGAGGACACATCAAACGGGTCAACTGCAGATGAGGATACTACCTGTCAGCTTTGGACAAGTCACGTGACTGCCGGTGGTGATTCCCAGAGCAATATTTTTTTTTATTTTAAATTAAAAACATTGATTGTGGTGACAGTGTGGGATCAATTGTTTTTATATTTACGCCTAGTTTTAAGATTTCACAAAGACGGCTGCCTAAACGCCACTCCTGATTGGCTACTTTCATTTGACTTGTCCAAAGTTGACGGGTGGTAACCCCATCTGCAGTATTCACCATCAAACATACGTTCAATTTAAATAAATGAGTTTATTATTTATACACATAACATACATACATTCTTTAACAATTATTGATACTTCTCGGAGTAACCAATTTTTTGCAGAAGTTTAGGCTTACTTAACAGATAATTGTAAAATGACACACATGAAAATTCTTTTAAATTATATTGGACCATCAACAGACCTTCCACTGATTCAAAGTTTAATCTATTCCTCTTATCAGTCCACTGTGTGGCAGTTAGGGAAAATATTCTTTTGGCATTAGCATTATGCCCTGGAATACTGAAAAAGTATTCAGCAAGCTTCAGCAACTCTGAGTGACAGTCAACTTACTTACTGTGACAAAAAAACTTTGCCCATTTCTTACTACAAGATAAAGTCCTAAATTCTGCATCATCATTATTCCTTTTTAGAAATTGCCTGAAATTGCAGAACTGATCAAAGCATTTTGCATCTTTAATTTCAAAGGCTTTACATTTCTACTTCTTTTGTCCTGTTATGTCAACAAGACGGAATTGTTTACAAAGCGAAAAACATAATACCATTCACCTCCTTTCATTCGAAGCACTGCTACCAACATCTACAATTCAATCAGCAGCTGACGACATGTAAACTGCACTTCAACCTTCCGAATACAAATAAATTGAATGACTACGAAACAATGAAATAAAACCATGACAGTTGATATGTCGAGTTATTTCTTACCTTTATTGGCCACTGCGACGTATGTTCCGCTCTATATATCTTATATTCTGCTTCAAATTCATCCCTCCTTTTGTTGAAAGCCGGATATTTGCAGGAAAGGACATCAGAAAACGTACACTTTCGTTTAGGCATAGCCAAATATTTTACGTAACTCACTCAGTTAAAAATTACACTCACATATCACACATGCACTACAGGAAGCCTAGCCAACGCAAAGCGAAGATACGAAACCAAAATTTTAAATAATCGATATTTGCATTCGCTTATAGTCGATCAACGGTAACATCGACAATCCTGGTGCCACCAACTAACACCGCCTTCGTGTGTGTTTATCACGAAGGCTGTGCCAATAGTTAAAGTATTTATGAAAAGAGCAATAGAACGTGACGAATTATTATATTACGCTCAACTTTGCGAAAAAGCCGGGCACTATAAAAATCTGCCCGGACCCCTGACAAAGAGCAAAAATGGCGGACATATCCGGATTAATCCAGATGTCTGGTCACCCTAGATAAATGGAACTTTGGTTACTTGTTCATTTGAGAGGTGGCATGAGCCCCCTCTCATATTTCTATCTTACTCTGAGTAATTCGATTTTCCTCTCTAATTGCATGCGGTGAAAAGTTGCTATTCCTTCACACGCAGACTTCCCACGCAGTGTCTCTCGTCACACGGGTGGTCCGGTGACAGGCAGGTTCTGCTGATCTTGAAAGGGTTAAGCTGATGGGTGTGAGGGAGTCGAGTGGATGCTTTCCAGACGCCGACATTGTTATGAGAGCGGCGTCGACACGCCCGCAGGGGCCTGGAGGAGTGGCTGGGCTAGAGATTCCGTTACTTCGCAGAAACTTTAGTGAAACCACTTTCTGGTGGGCTACCAGCGAGGCGTGGGAATGACTTGTGTTCCCAGGCAGTCTTGGCGGGCAAATTCCCGCGTTTCCTGCAAAATCATAACTGTGATTGGCTTTCCCAGGGAATAGCTCTGTGACGTAGCAAAATCGGCGCAGAAATTGGCGCCAAGTATCTCCATTGGTGGACTCGTAGTGCGTCGGCAATAGAGTGGAATTTTCCGCCGGTTTTCGAGTTGCTGATTGGAACGTTTAACCACGACCACTGTCGTGGGAGCGGCAACGTTCTGTGTTCGACTTGTGCGGGTGCTCTTGAGGAGAGTCGGCTCTCGCCTTTCGGTCAGACTAGGTTACAAGACTGAGCTCTCACTGCTCGTTGCTCTGGACAGCCTGCCTTCCATTGGCTGTCTAAGATACTTTCATTTAATTGTAACTGTTTGATGAAGTTGCTGAAGTTTCGACTTCAACGTAACTTTCCGAGTACAGTTGGCAATTGAGCATTCTGCGTACAAGTGGCCTATGTTGTCCGTCTTGAGCAGTTTTGGCTAAAGTCGACTGTATCGGAGTTACTGTGTGACTTCGCTTGTTAAAATCAATCGCTGTACCATCAGTGATTGTGTGGCGAACCTTCTTCGTCTCCCTCAGAGGCGCATTTGCATTGATAGGAAGTCTTTCGTCTGGAACAACCAGACCAGGATAATTTGTTTCGGGATATACTCGCGACGTTATCATCACCATGACGGGACGTCGAAGCAACCAGCCATCGCTTCCGATACGCCAGATCGTGTCTTTGCAGTTAAGAAGACAGGTTGGTAATGTATGTCCGCAGCACCGGCAAATTAGGGAATTTGCTCTGTGATAATCAGAGCTCGGCAGAGCGTGCCTGTTCCCGTCTTTTTATTACGTGGTTCTGTCTTGGATGTTCATTGCCCAAGTTCTCGCTACTGTAGCAGCAATTAATGTTGGGATGGCTGGGTGTTTCTCTTAAAATTTGAGTTACAAGGAATTGGCTCCACATACCACTTGGTCATAAATGTCACAAGCTAGTTTATGGACAACTTCACCTTCACAGCATTTATTTGAGTATCCAATTTGACGTATTGTAAATGTTTCATGTGTTTTGTTATTATTTTGAGTTTAGTCATAATAAATCAAATTGTTATTTTGGACAGAACTTTCATTCTGTGGATTAGTAAAGTAACCCTTTCATTTCTCACTACGTTAATGAAACTTTCCTTTATCAAATTAATTTCTGTCAAATTAAGTTATTGCAGGTGCCAAACTCTTTTCTACTCCACTTGCAGGGTCAGTTACAGTCAGTTTGCGTTTCTTCTTAATCCATGTGCAACAGCAAAAGTAGGAGCTAGAAAAGGGGGGCTTAGAGCATCATTTCCATATGAAGATCCGAGAAGAATTTAATGTTAAATACACTCCTAGCCCCGGCACCTCGCACACTTTTCATGGAATTTGGAACTATTTTTTATGATCTATGGAACAAGTATTAACGTATGTACGTACATATGTATGTATGTAATTTGCTTGCGAGGTGGTTTCAGCTGTTCAGATCGATTTGTCCCCCCATGTGGCAGCTGGCAGCCCCATGTAGTGAACCTCTACACTGTCCCTCTGCCATCTGCACAGGTAAGGGTAAAGTTATTTGTGTGAACTCTACCTCCAGCTTGCCCTCTGTTGCAGTCGGTGAGTGCCTGCGACCTGGCGTCGAAGCTGCTGTCGCTGAGCTCGACAATGCCGACGGTGGTGGAGAACCCGGCAGTGACTAACCACAACACCTCCAACACGTCGCTGTCCGAGGACCTCTCGGACATGGACGAAGAACGGCTGACGGAAGATGAAAAGAAGAAGAAGCTGGAGTTCGAGCTGCGTAGGAAGGCGCACTACGACGAGTTCAAGGTTGTCAAGAAGATGCCACCTCCCGAAGAGAGCGATGTGGAGGGCGACAACGACGATTCCAAGAAGAAGCGGAAGAAGGGCAAGTAGGGGGGACTGCGGGGAGACTTCACTTGTGTGCGACTCGGCCCGAGGGGACAGTGTGAGCCAGACCCTGGATGTGGGCGTGTTCCATCTCCTGTTCCTGTTGTCACTGCTAGAAGCCGCGTTTATTGTGAGTGCTTTGTGAGGGCGTGGTTTCATTTATTGTGAGAGACAGAGAAAGCTGTCTGGTGGAACTATCTTTCCACTGCACGTTTTACATACTAACTGCTATACAATGTTTGCAGCAGTGGAATGATTTTTTTATAAACTTTCATTACTTGTGCCATGCTTCGGCAGAGTTTCTTTACTTCTCATTCTGACTGTGCTCCTTGCAGTGGTGGGAGACATATTGCTTTCCCACTAACCTGTTTCTGAATTAAGCTCGATACAACTTTACTGTACTGCAACTTAGCTATTTTTCCTTTTAAAAAACCACAATCAATAAAAATGTATACTTCCAAATACCTGTCTCTGCAGTTGACCGAATGACAACTTGATACGACGTGGAATATGTCAAATAAGATATTTCTCTATATAAAAAAGCGGCTCTGTGTTGCTCAATTATGCAACTATTTTTCTTTGATTTCAAAAAAATTTGATTAATATTAGCGAACCACATACAAATACTTCTTATTCCTAAATACATCTATGGACTAGAAGGAACTATCAAGCAGAAATAAATTTAATTTGTTTCCAAAATTTCATTTATCTACCAGCACCTTTAATACAGAAGGGAATTAGTCGAATATTTTTATACCTGTATATTTCGTTCCTTTCTTTCCAAAAGTAATGTCAAGTTGTGAATAGTTCTTGACCTATTGTTGTATTTAAGAATGCTTCCATTATTTTTAAAATGTGTCTGAATCTGTACATCAAGTTTCGTAAGAGTAATTTTTAAATAGTTGCCTACATGAAGTTTAAAGATGGAGACAAATACTATTCTTACAGAAAATTTCCCTGCTTTGAATACTGTCTGCCTCTATGTGGAATTGACCCACAAAATTATTTTGTATGATATCAGTAAATGGAAACTTGGAAAGTAAGCTAGTTTTCTAATGCTTTCATCATGAAAAGCAAGTGTCTGAGAATATATGTTGTATGTGGCTTCTAATTCACGATCTGACCATATGCACATCGCAGGAGCTCTGCAGTTTTATGTTTCCCTTGCAGCTCTGGTAATGCCTCACCTTGTGCAATTGCAATCAACTATGTCTAACTCATACACATTTTACGAAGAATCTGTCAGTACTACTTTTAATACTGTTGAATGAATGACGGGAAAAGCCATACTCATCACTCCATTCAACTGTGGTGGTAACACAGAAATTCAGCTTGGGGATCCAGGCCCAAGTTTCACCGAGGCTTACATGCATCACCCATACTCTACCTTCCACAAAAGTTAGTTGTGTGTAAATGTCGAGTGCATGTAGAGCGTCCTGTTCCGTTCACGTTTTAATGGGCAAAAGTGGAATAAGGGTTGGTGGATGAAGAAATTCAGTCAGTACTCTGACTACTACTCTCCGACTACTTCTGTAAGTAGAACATCAACAAAAAACATCCTTCAGTCACAACTGTTGGTGTAGAAAAAATTGTCTGGTATAGTAGTAAAGTAAGCTGTCTCAGTATATATGAGTAGAATAGCTGAGAGAGGCCGAGACCACTCTGCAGTGTTGCCAGCTTTATCCCTACCTGCCAATGGCATCATTGATGATGTCATTCACTGTTAGCAGATTACCCCTCCCACACATCAGACAATCGCCTTATGTAAGGGCCATAAATTCAGCAACTGGTGGGAAACTTAAAACAACGTCATTGTGCCACAGAGTTTTCGCCCACCCCTCTGACATCATTGCTCAGAGTCCTACTCTCCTAAGTCTAAATTCGCGGGAAACTGAAAATATGCAATTATTGTATTAGTTGAAAATACAGTATGTTGAAAGTAGGCCACTTGTGCTAAGTATAGGATTCAAGATGGTAATTCAAGATAGCCTCTGTGTTTTCCCCAAGCTGTATAATTTCAGAATTCCAGATGAGGGACCTGCAATTATGAGTACAGTCCACTGGCCCACAAACTCAAGATTGCGATCCAAGATATCTGATAGGTTTGTCCCTTACGCCACAAACTGCTTTAAAATGGGGGCATATTCTAAATCCGAGAATCACATGTGCTGACTGTAGAAATCAGCCCTAAGTTTAAAATGGCGGGAAATAAGAAAAATCACTGGTTTCCCCACTCCGATGACATAACAGTTCCTCACTCTTTGTTTAAACCCTGAAGCTGATTTGACTTAAGCTTATATCTTATATCTTATTTTGCTATGATTAAGCAATTTCCACCACACAGTTGCTGGCTCACTTGTACGATTTAAGCATTTACTGTAAAAATAGAATATGAATATTTATGTCATAACCTTTGTAAATTTCAAAAAGGCATATGATTGCATCCATAGATCTTCAATGATGAAAATATTAAGGAATTTTGGACTTCATCGTAAAGTAATAAAAATGATACAGTTAACCTTAACAAACACCAAATCCAAAGTAAAATTTAGAGGAGAAATATCTGAACCATTTACGATTAAAACAGGGTTGAGACAGGGAGATTGTTTATCACCATTGCTATTCAATTGTGCTCTTGAATATGTAATGAGAGAATGGTACAAGGAAAATCCTATGAATATTAAAATTGGAACTAAGAAAGATAAAATAAACCTAAATTGCTTGGGATTTGCTGATGACCTAGCATTACTAGCTAATAATATTCAGGAAGCCACGAAACAAATAACAAGCTTACAAAATATAGCACAAAAATTAGGACTCCAGATATCATTTGAAAAGACTGAAATAATGGTAACGGATCCACTTGTAATAGATCACATCACAGTAAACAATAGGGAAATTAAAATAGTGAAACAATTTAAATACCTGGGTGAAATTATAACACATAAATTGGACGAGAAACCTGCATGGCGAGCAAGAACTAATAAAATGATAAAAGCTCAAAAACTAACATGGTCTACATACAATAAAAAATGTCTATCAATTAAAACAAAATTAAAACATTACAAGACGGTGGTTCAACCAGAGGTTACATACGGAAGTGAAACTCTTTTTAAAGTCACCCAGAAAAACAGAATTGACAAAATTTTAAAAGTAGAGAGAAGAATTGCTAGAACATGCATAAATAAGAAATATCAAAAAGCTGGGCAATGGCGGATAGTTCCAAATGAAGTGGTATACAGAGAACTGGAGCCCATCACTGATAATATACGAAAGAAAAGGATCTCTTTTTGTGGTCACATTCTGAGGACACCAGAAACCAGATTATCAAGGAAAATTATTGAGAAACTCTGGAATTTGAAACAAGGAGGATGGCTTAAGGAAATAAGAGAGGATATGGAAGAACTGGAAATAACTCTGGATGATTTGCAGAACAAAACGCCAAATTTAAAGAAGTTGAGGGACACAGAAATAAGATTTAAACCAAAAATTGACAAACGACATACAATGAAAAGGGTATTTACAGATAAGGAACGACGAAAAGCATCGGAACGAATGAAGAGATACTGGGCCACTCGGAAGGGGAAGATACCAAAGAAGAGGACCAGAAATGATTGACTGAAGTGGTCCAATGAGGCCGTAAAAGCAGAAGAAGAAGAAGAATATTTATGTTTTTACTAAACAAAATCTGGGGATGATGCTCACTTCCACACTCAAAGCATGTGCAGAGGTCAGCAGCCTCCGGGCACTCGGGTCCATCGTCATGGTGGGACTGCGCGCTTCAAGTTGGAGAGACCCTCGACAACTGCATTAACCAGCCAGGTCCCCATGCAATAAGTCACACAGCAGAGCTAGTGTTAATTTATTTGTCTGCCTAATGTCGAGTGTGGGTAAAGACATTCAACACTTCTAATGGAATATAAATGAATCTATTCTACAAAAAAATGTGAGGAAAACAGAAATGCTTGCCTACCATAAGCAATTAAAAAAATGAGGACTTTTAATGAGTTGTAACTGTGTCTCTCCTTCTAGAAAAGATATATATGTAATGAAGATACATGTACAGGTTACATACAGTTATTTATGGAAGGATTGAGGCAGGAAGAAAGAAAATGAGCGAGCAGTGTTTAGAAAAGTAGTTTTGATTGTAATACGTTTCATCTTAAAATAGATTTTGTACCAGGAAAGAACTTACACAAGTAGCACACACAATGTGCAAGCAATATACACTGACAGAAGAAAATAGCAGTACCAACATGCGTTGTGCGGCATAAATGGAAATTGGTAGGTGTGTTTCTTCATCCAAAAGACTGGTACTAGTAGAGGCACTATAAGGATCCAATCCGGTTTGCATTAAATACTAGTTGTAACGGTTATGAGCGTTAGTTACTTTTGATATTGGAGGTGGTGAGTTGATGTTAGTCAAGAATTGCTTTAAGGCAACATAAACACCATTATCAAAACCTCACTGAGTTTGAAGGATACAGCGTAACAGGGCTACAAGAAGCTGGATGTTCCTTCTGCGATATCACAGAAAGACTTGGCAGGATTGTAGCCACTGTACATAACTGCTGGTAGAGGTGGTGACGAGAACAAATGCTCGTTAGAAAACTGGGCTCCAGAAGACTACGTTACACTACTGAGTGGAAAAACTACCATGTTCAGTGTATGGCACATCGTACTACAACTGCAACAGAATTTGGATTGGGTTGGGTTGTTTTGGAGGAGTAGACCAGACAGCGAGGTCATCGGTCTCATTGGATTAGGGAAGGAAGTCGACTGTGTCCTTTGAAAGGAACCATCCCGGCATTGCCTGGAGTGATTTAGGGAAATCACAGAAAACCTAAATCAGGATGGCCGGACAAGGCAGTGAACTGTCGCCCTCCCAAATGCGAGTCCAATGTGCTAACCACTGCACCACCTCGCTCTGTCAGAATTTGGGCAGCAGTTATCACCACAGTGACACACTTCAAGGACAGGTCAGAGCCAGACGCCCTCTAGCGTTCATTCCATTGGCCCTGAAACCACCGCCATTTGCGGTGTCACTGGTGTCAAGGAAGAGCTTATTTTAAGCCAGGGTGGAAGCCTGTTGCGTTTTAGGATAAAAACCGTTTAACCCTGGTGCCAGTGATGACCATGTGTTGGTTGGGAGGAGCCCAGTATAGATCCTGCAACCAAACATCTGGAGTTATGGTCTGGGGTGCAATTTCGTATGACAGCAGAAGCATTCTTGTGGTTAACCCATGCACCATGACTGCAGCAAGTTTGTATGTCAGTCTTGTGATTTGGCCTGTCGTGCTGCTGTTCATGAACAGCATTCCAGGAACGCTCACCCGTATATCACTTTTAACCCAACATGCTCTACCGAATGTCAGTATGTCGCGTTGGCTTGCTCAGTCACCAGATCTGTCACCAATACAGCACATATGGGGCATCATCAGATGACAACTCCAGCGTTATCGATAACCAGCATTAAACATCCCTGTATTGTCCAACCAAATACAGCAGGCATGCAATTTCATCTGATGAACTGACATCAAATTCCTATACAATACAATACAATGCATTCATGTCTGCATGCTTGCATTCAACATAACTTAAAGCATTGCAATGTTAATTAAATGAGTTATCTAGACAAATCTATTGCAGAAATTTCATTACTCTACATTAAATTTTATGGTGTTGTAATTGTTTTGCATCAGTGTGCATGATGCACTGCCATACTCACGCACGTACGTACACAGAATTCCTTCCCCCCCCCCCCCCCCCCCTCTCTCTCTCTCTCTCTCTCTCTCTCTCTCTCTACACACACACACACACACACACACACACACACACACACACACACTTCTGTGATTAGCGGGTCACACTGTTCCATACACAAACATGCATTTTCGCTATATATATATACAACACATACATACATCCACTCTGTCATTCACATGAATCTTGTGCATACGGCAGAGTTTGTCTCATCAGCACAAATGAACCACTTATCATGGCATGACAGGCCAATTTTCAGTTGCATTACACTGTGTAATGTCTTTACAGTTGAATACTGAGTTGGCACAACATATCCTGAGGAGGAGCTGAACACCACAACACTGCCATGCAAGCACTTCAAGTAAATCTCAACTATGAGAGCCTCTGAGACTGCACTCTGCACATCCTTTGTCCATTCTGTGTGGCAGATGTGCTGAATGGTATCTCCACATTTTTGAGTGGAGGCCTACAAACGTAACAGTCAGTTTCCTAATGCCTTATCTTTTATCAATCTGGTAAACTTACTTTTAGCCAGCTCTGTGCCATAAGGATTATGAGCTGAATATGGACGGGTGTGGAACGCATCTGGATGGGACGTTACAGCTTTATATGGATTGCAACTCTTCACCTAATTTATGTCCATATAAAGTAACTTTGGCTCTAAAAAATGTGTTTTTGCAACCTTGTGTTAGAACAGGTATATGTGGAATTTAGGTAGCTCTAATATACACACACAAACATGTTTCATAAACTTTAACAAAACCTTCGTCATCTACAGAATGATAAACTCTTTACTCAAGATTCAGGCCTGTTTAAAATTTGATCACATGACACAATCTCCTGCGCTATAAAGCCCATCCCAACAGGTAACTAAATTAATTTCGTGATGGTCTCATTTTTGCACAGTTCTTTTCCGAAAGTTGTTTCATTTATAAGTTTATAAAAATCCCTGTTAAATGAACAGATGACAAAAGCCCTCCTTCGGTATTTAGATCGAAGTATTCCTTCAACGAGGGATTTGTTGGAAGGGAACACTGTGGGTGACTCTAACCAGTTTCAAACCTAACACAAGATGGTGCTGAAGATTACGATAATTTTGTATGCACTTTGTTTCTCTCTCGAGAGTTGTCAACAACGTGGGGTGGGTATCTTATGATGGAACTCAGTGCTCTGGACATAAATGCAAATCGATGTTCCCATCAAACAAACTATTCGGATACATTAAGTCTACCTCCAAAACGTACCCCATTTCGGAAACTACCACCACAGATCAAAAATCACCCAATGCGATGATTTCTTCACTGGGCAGCCATTGAAACCTCGTTGCATGGAATACTAATATAAATTGTTTACATTCAAGCTAAAGGTATGCTCAAGAAGTTGCCGTTGAAAGGCCATGCATTTCACAATAGGTGTTTCAATCTGGCAAAATCATCCCACCTACGCAACACTATAAAGATATACGTTTTGTAAAACGCCATATGTCTTGCTGCAGGGACACGTCCATAGCTGCCAGCTACACATCCTCGTCTGAAAGGAATCATTGATTCTTAGACCTTTTTTGAGGGACTGAAGGCATGACAATCGCAAGGGATGGACTATAGGGCAGGTCCTTGAGTGTCTCCCACTTGAGTTGTCTGTAATGGATAAACGGAAATGCCGTGTGGCTAGGGCCTCTCGTCGAATACACCGTTCGCCTGGTGCAAGTCTTTCGAATTGACGCCACTTCGGCGACTTGCGTGTCGATGGCGATGAAATGATGATGATAAGGGCAACACAACATCCAGTTCCTGAGCGGAGAAAATCTGCGACCCAGTCGGGAATCGAACCCAGGTCGTTAGGCATGACATTCCTTCGCGCTGACCACTCAGCCACCAGGGTCGGACGTCTGTAATGAGGCTAACCTTGAAGACTAACCGGCCTCTCGTGTCGAGTCGCGACCAGTATGGAACTTCGCGCTTTATTCCACAGCATTGGCTTTCGACCGACATGCTGCCCCATACAAATTCTCTTTTCACTGATAGGTGTCTAATGGAGTTTTTCCTTAACAGTCAGTTGGTCCTGTTTTGACGTATTTGGTAATAACGTTGCCGCAGTTCACACTTCTGCATTTAACACATGCACATCAGGTTCAAATGGCTCTGAGCACTATGGGACTTAACTTCTGAGGTCATCAGTCCCCTATAGCTTAGAACTACTTAAACCTAAGTAACCTAAGGACATCACACACATCCATGTCCGAGGCAGGATCCGAACCTGCGACCGTAGCGATCGCGCGCTTCCAGACTGTAGCGCCTAGAACCGCACAGCCACTTTGGCTGCACATTAGGAAGATGGATATAAATTTCACCCTAATCCCTTGCCTACACATCGGTGCTTATATACCAGCATTAACGTTGCGCTATGATGCATATACGTAGCAGCAATGTCCTCAAACGGAAACTTTTTGATCGCCCCTTATAAGTGCTGTATCTTTAATAGCTGGATGTCTGAAATATTCACCCATACACAGGTATTCAGGCAGTTTATAACTGTAAGACAGAGATCTGAAAACTAGATTTTAAACTGCGATACTGCACTATATTTCCAGGGGCAGATGTGCACGCTGGTCATAATTTACTGGTTATGAGCTGCTATCGAAAACTGACGAAACTGAAAAAAGATGGGAACTATGGAGATAAGACCCAGATAAATTGGAGGAACCAGAGGTTGTTGGAAGTTTCAGAGGAATCGTTAGGCTACGTTGGACGGAAACTACGGGGTGTTCAAAAAGTCTCTCCGCAGTGCCGTATGATTGTTCGCCTGCCTGGGTTATTTCCCTTCAAGTGGAGTCTCCCAACATTCCACTGTTTTGTTTATCTCAGCCAGCGTCAGTAGTATCATTAGTGTGAGTCGTTACGTGTTGACGTGAGCGTTTAAGTTTATTTCCTGTGTCCGTTTGTTTCGTTTTTGTCACTGTTAAAATACTAACCATTGAAGAACGTGTGTTTTTAGTCGAACAAGTGTTCAAAGCTGGCGGTGAATACACAGTTTCAGTTCGTCAAACATTTAATTCGGGTTTCCCGGAGACAACACTCCCACATCGCGATACATCGAAGCACGGGTTCAGTGACAGATGCACCGAAAAGTGGTCGTCCTAGCGTTTTGCCTGAGGATAAACTACTCGATATTTCCGATAAAATGTCCACGAGTCCGAACAAGTTAGTAAGAAAACTCGCCCAGGATACATATGTTAGTGTCGGAACGGCCCACATAGCTGTAAGGAAAAAATTGGACCGTTTCCCATACAAAGTGACAGTCCTGCAAGAACTGAAAAATACTGATTATGGTAAGAGACTGCATTATTGTCAATGGTTCAAAAATTTCGTTCAACTAACCTAACATCACTTGACTTTTTCTTCTAGGGTGCGGCGAAGCAACTGTCTATAATATCAGTCCAAAATCCATCGGTGAATTGAAAACTGCAATACCCACTTTCACTGCGTCTATTACAGAAGAAATGTTACAGCTCGTGTTTGCAAAATGATTAGACGAATTGAATTGTATATCCAACAACAGGGGGGACACTTTCAACATTTAATGTGAAAATTTGTAAGTAAAAGTGAATATTCAATAAATTAATAACTTGTATTTCACTAAGTTTCATTTCGGTATATTGACTGCGGCATACGGCACGCGCGGCTAACAATCATGCGGCACTGCGGAGAGACTTTTTGAACACCCCGCACGTTGGACTGGTACAGGGATAAAAAATGATAGGAGGCGAATGGGTAGCTTTAAGAGGTAAAACAGTGAAGGCAACAGAGGACCCCAGACACAGAAAGACAAGGACTAGCAAAAATCTTCGGTTAAATTAGGAGATATTTACTTCATGAAAGGATAAAATTCAAAAAGGTAGAAAATTAAGCAGGAAAAAGGGAATACAAACGTCCAAAACTGAGATTAATAGAAGGCGCAAAATGTATAAGTAGGAATGGCTTGAGGAGGATTATTGCAAGTCTGTAGAACCATGCATAGCCAGGGGAAAAGAGAGATACTCGTATATGAAACTTAAACACCTTTGCAGAAAAGAGAAGCAACTGTATGGATATCAACGTTCAGATGGCAAGTGAATAAGAGAAAGCTGAGAAGAGGAAGGAATACGTGTGTGCAGAGGTTCTCAGTGAAGGAAACCACCGTCATGACAATACTGTAAATTGTCCAGTCACTTAATGTGACCACCTGTCGAAACCCTGGATAATGGATAACCAACTTTTGCAGCGAACCGCTGCGAGATGTGCTGGAAGGGAGTCATTGAGGTTCTACATCTACATCTACATTTATACTCCGCAAGCCACCCAACGGTGTGTGGCGGAGAGCACTTTACGTGCCACTGTCATTACCTCCGTTTCCTGTTGCAGTCGCGTATGGTCCGCGGGAAGAACGACTGCCGGAAAGCCTCCGTGCGCGCTCGAATCTCTCTAATTTTACATTCGTGATCTCCTCGGGAGGTATAACTAGGGGGAAGCAATATATTCGATACCTCGTCCAGAAACGCACCCTCTCGAAACCTGGACAGCGAGCTACACCGCGATGCTTGCAGAGTCTGCCACTCGACTTTGCTAAACGTCTCTGTAACGCTATCACGCTTACCATATAACCATGTGACGAAACTCGCCGCTCTTCTTTGGATCTTCTCTGTCAACCCGACCTGGTACGGATCCCACACTGATGAGCAATACTCAAGTATAGGTCGAACGAGTGTTTTGTAAGCCACCTCCTTTGTTGATGGACTACATTTTCTAAGGACTCTCCCAATGAATCTCAACCTGGCACCCTCCTTAACAAAAATTAATTTTATGTGATCATTCCACTTCAAATCGTTCCGCACGCATACTCCCAGATATTTTACATAACTGCTTCCAGTGTTTGTTCCGCTATCATATAATCATACAATAAAGGATCCTTCTTTCTATGTATTCGCAATACATGACATTTGTCTGTGTTAAGGGTCAGTTGCCAGTCCATGCGCCAAGTGCCTATCCGCTGCATTTCGCTGCAATTTTCTAATGCTGCAACTTCTCTATATACTACAGCATCATCCGCGAAAAGCCGCATGGAACTTCCGACACTATCTACTAGGTCATTTATACATATTGTGGAAAGCAATGGTCCCATAACATTCTCCTGTGGCACGCCAGAGGTTACTTTAACGTCTGTAGACGTCTTTCCATTGAGGTTCTAGAAGGTATCGACAGGCATGCGGAGGGGGGCCTGTGTGACACGTTCTAATGCCATCTGTGACACGTTGCATTGTGCTGCTGGTAGATGCCATCGTGCAGGGGAAAAAGAAACTGCATGTAGGGGTGAGCATGGTCCGCAAGGATAGACACCTACTTGTGGTAATCCATTATGCCTTCCAGAACGGCTACATCACACAGGGAATTCATTATCACACACACACACACACACACACACACACACACACACACACACACACACACACACACATTAACCCGGCTTCACACAACAAAGCCTTTTTCTCAACTGGCTTCGTGAAGTTTCACTGCCTGCGGCTGCAGCTGCCATACACAACGAAGTTCTGCGCAGTGTCGGTACATCAGAGGAAATGATTAGTTCGCGCGCAACTGTTTAGAAGGTGTTTATAGTTTTCCGTTATTATTAACGCGCGCGCACGCACTGCAACGTTATCGTTGCGTACGACAGGCCGGTTTTCCGTGGCATACCCTGTAGAAGATACGTGAGATAGGCGCTTAGATTTCAGAACGAATGTAGTAGTTCCAGTATCCAAGAGGCGAGGCGCTGCCAGATGTTAATACTATCAAATCGCCAGTTTAATAAGCCAATGTTGGAAAAATTGACGCGAATTATTTGCAGAAACATGGAAAAAGTTGTAGAAGCTAATTTCAGGCAAGATCAGTTTGGGTGCTGGAGAAATGTAAGAACACAGGAAGCAATACAAGCTGAGGAAAGGCAACCCTACGGTCATAGTACTCGTAAATTTTGAAAAAGCTACTACACTGTGAAATTCTGAAAGTAGAGGTGATAAAATACAGGGAGTGAGAGGTTATTTACAACTTGTACACAAACCAGGCTGCAATTATAAGAAACAGCAGGATATGAAAGGGAAGCAGTGGCTGAGAACGGATGTAGAAGGAATTTTAGCCTATCTATGATGTTGAAACTTCCTGGCAGATTAAAAGTGTATGCCGGACCGAGACTCGAACTCGGGATCTTAGCCTTTCGCGGGCAAGTGCTCTACCAACTGAGCTACCGAAGCACGACTCACGCCCCGTCCTCACAGCTTTACTTGTGCCAGTACCTCGTCTCCTACCTTCCAAACTTTACAGAAGCCCTCCTGCGAACCTTGCAGAACTAGCACTCTTGAAAGAAAGGATATTGCGGAGACATGGCTTAGCCACAGCCTGGGGGATGTTTCCAGAATGAGATTTTCACTCTGCAGCGGAGTGTGCGCTGATATGAAACTTCCTGGCAAATTAAAACTGTGTGCCGAACAGATACTGTAAAGTGGTGCTTGGGTAGCTCAGATGGTATGGCAGTCGGCTTTTGGCGGCCGTGGTGTGCGGACCTCCGGCGTGTGCTGTGCGCTGCGGTCTGCTGCGCTCCGCTCGGTAAGTCAAGCGCCTGTTGCAGTAGTTACTGCGTTATTTGAGACTCTTGATGGATTCATATTAGAAGGAGAGATGGATAAGCCTAATAGGAGAGACACATTGAAATTTGTTTTTGACCAGAAAGGGCAGAGACCGAATTCGTTCGAAATTGAGACGTGGTTAGAAGAAGTTGTGAAAATTTCGTTTGAGGATATTATAGGTATTCACCTTTCAATTGTGAGTAGTATTGTGTATGTCAAGCTTAAAAACACGGAATTGTGTGACAAAATTGTTGAATCTAGTGGCGGAACATTTAAGTTCAAACATCACGATGGCAATGTTAGTGAAGTTCGTGTTACGCATGCTGGCTTTGGATTAAGAACTGTCCGTATCTTTGAGCTACCATTTGAAATCACCGCTGAGCAGATCAATTCCGTGATAGCTCCTTACGGGAGAGTAGTTAGCAACTTTGCAGAAAAGTGGTCTCCTGCTCACAAGTTCCCCGTCTTGAATGGTATCAGGCAACTGCGAGTGGATTTACACAAGCACATACCCCCGTATATAAATGTTTGTGGTTATCGGGATATATATATGATGGGCAGCCAAGAACCTGCGCGTCTTGCGGCGGCACAGGCCATGTCCGCTCGCAGTGTATACAACGCCGAGTGGCCCAGCTACCTGCGGGCGAAGCAGTGAGACCCCCGGCCATGTCAACGTTGCCTTTAACTTACGTAGCGGCAGCCGCTGGACAACTCCATACGCGTGACGCTCCTGACGCTACTCGGGACGCTATCCAGGATGATGCAGCTCGCGACAATGAAGTGATAATGGAAGTTAGCGACTCGACGGGGACAACACAGCCAAAGAGTCAAGAAAAAGAACCAAATATCTCTGTTCAAATAGAACAAACTCCTGAACCGGTTATAGTCCTTCAGAATGAGCAGTCTCCAGAAAACCACAAGGAAACCAACCCATCACTTGCCAGAGAAGAAGATCGAGCGCAAGAAACCCAAGATGTAATGGAAAACGATGAAACCTCCCCAAGAGTCAGTCCTCCAAGGAAACATAAAAAGAGGAGACTAGCTCATAAGGGAGCTGAACAACTGGCACCCCCTTTGCGAGAAAAAGCAAAGCAGATTAGCAACAAACTGCATGAAGAACAACATCGTAATCCGGTTCTGAGTATGCAGGCACCTGACCCCTTGCAAGCCAAATCAAATACACCATGCCCCATGTCAACGGAGCAGTCGTCAAACGAGAGGTTGAAGCTGATAGTAAATTTCGATGCAGACAAGGTTTTCCCTGATACTAGAAATGCAGAAAAAGAGACATCGAAAGCTAATCAACACAAAACCTGGGCTGATGAATCGGATGAAATGCATCAAGATGAAGAATTGAACGAAACTGGAGGAACGGAACAGACTTCTGCCCCAAGAGATCAACTGAAGGCGATGAATACATCATTGCCGGAACATACATGTGAAAAAGGATTTTCCTCCGACAGCACTTCGTATGACGAATACTGACTTCGGTAATGAATAGGACAATATGAACGCAGCGCAAGCCTACAAAATCGCTACGTGAACATTAATAAGATACGCTCCTCCCTGCATTTACAACATCTGCTAGACTTTCTATACGCAGCTGACGTTGATATACTACTGTTACAGGAAGTAACAGATATTAAATTAGAGAAGATACGTGGATACAACGCCACAATAGACCCCGGTTACGGTGCAGAGCTGGGAACCGCAATTCTCACGAAAGAAGGCATCCGTGTCACACAAATAGCAAAACTTGAAAACAGCAGAGGGGTTGCAGTGACTGTTAACAATGCCCGCATCATCAAAGTTTATGCACCGTCAGGCAACAATAACAGGCGTGCTAGAGCGGATTTTTTAAAAAGTGAAATCGTTCATCTCTTCGGTACACGTCAAGATTATATAATCCTAGCCGGCGATTTTAATTCTGTGCTTAGCCCGAAAGACCAGACACCGAATTTCAACAAGTCCGTAGAACTGGAAAGAATAGTCCACCAAATGCAGTTAACCGATACCTGGGAACATACCCATGGCGCACGGGCCGGTTTCACATATTTTAACAGTCACTCAGCAAGCAGGCTAGACAGAATTTACGTGTCGTCCAACCTTAAGAACCATGTACTCCAGTCTGAGGTCTGGCCCACTATGTTTTCTGACCATGCCGCGTACATCACCACAGTAAATTTGGAAAAACAAGAGACTTACCGAGCGAGGGGCATATGGAAACTCAACATTACACATCTCCAAGATGAGGAATGCCGCGTAGCATTTACTAATGTGTGGCAAGAATGCGAGAAACGATTCCCGCGATACAGTTCTGCCATAGCTTGGTGGTTACAATGTGCGAAGCCCAAAATAAGAAGAATGCTGATGGATTACTCGCGACAGAAAAGTTTCTGGATTAAAAAGACGACTGAATTTTATTTTAGCTGCCTTAGAGACCTGTACACCTTGGACACACGATTAATGGAGAACTTTAGCCGGATTCAGAAAGTCAAAGCAAAACTTTTGGCGCTGAAGCGGCGACAGTCAGAAGGTTTTAAAGTCAGAGCGAGACTACACAACATTGTAGAAGGGGAAGAAACGGCTATGTACCATGTAATGCGTGAGAATAAGAGAGGAAACAGAAAAATACTGACAGAAGTTAAGTTACCTGATGGGACCAGGCACACAAAACAGCATGAAATTCAAAACGCTGTTCATAAATATATCTCAGATATGATGTCCACCAAACCTACCGTCGACGAGGCGCGGCGTGATCTTGTTAGAAACGTATCAGGACGAATTAGTACAGAGCAAGTAGAAAATCTCATGGCCGAAATAGAAGAGGACGAATTGAAAGACGCAATAGCACAGAGTCCTAAAAATAAGTCTCCAGGACCTGACGGTATCCCCGTGGAATTCTACCAAGTGTTCTGGCCACAAATGAAAAGCAAGTTGCTATGTATGTACAACGAAATCATGAGTGGCACTGTTGCCGCTCCCAAAGAATTTCCTGAAGGGATCATAGTTCTAATTCCTAAAAACTCACTTAGCAAAGCGATTGAAAACCTTCGCCCAGTAACATTAATCAACAGTGATTACAAAATTATGGCCCGCGTATTAGCAAGAAGAATAAAAATGGTTATTAACTCTGTAACTGGCACGTACCAAACATGTGTAGGCAAAGACAGAAACATTTATCAGAATATATGCGAATATAGGGATATAATATCAACCGCAAATGTATGCCGAATAAAATGTGCTTTAGTGTCATTAGACTTCGAGAAGGCGTTTGACAAGGTCGATCATAAGTATCTTCTTGGTATCATGGAAGTAATGGGATTCCCACCACGATTCGTGAGGATTATTCAACAAATTCTGAAAAACAGTGTAGCACGAATAATGATAAACGGACAACTAAGTAGAGAGATTGAATTGACTGGATCCGTGCGTCAAGGTTGCCCAATGTCAATGGCCCTTTTCGCAATAGCAATAGAACCTCTCCTCGCGACACTCACGCATCACATGCAAGGATTGTGTATAAACGGCAAGAAAATAGTGTGCAACGCCTACGCAGATGATGTGGGCGTCCTGGTTATAAATGAAGATGAAGTGGCGAAAGCTCTTCAGATTGTACACACATATGAACTTGCTTCTGGCGCCAAACTAAATAAAAGGAAGTGAGGCATCATGAACCTAGGCAGAGGAATATCCATGCAAAATCGGGGACAATTGACGGAAGTATCCACATTGAAATGTTTGGGTATTGAATTTAGGAGCAACATCCAACACACTATTGCCGTCAATTATAAAAGACTACTTGCAAGCATACGAGCATCTGTACAAGGAAACAGTATGAGGCAACTGGACGAGATACAGAAAATCAAACTAGTAAATGTGTATATAACATCCAAACTTAACTATGTTGTCCAAGCTTTTCCGATGCCATTAGAAACAGCCAGAAGAATTTTATCCGCGATAGGAAGCTTTGTATGCCAAGGCAACATTTTCAAAGTGAAGTTCAATACACTAACACTCCCAACAAAGGAGGTTTAAACCTTGTTGATGTCAGTTACAGGTCACGAGCGTTATATGTGTGTCGAATGTGCAAGCAATGGAAACAGGTGCCCGACAGCTTAACGGCCCACTTGCTGAATGAAATTGCTCCAACTAGCATGCAACCGCCTATAGATGTGAAGCATATACCAGCTGGTCTTTGTCACCTGAAAACTTTTCTCGTTGAGTACAGTTATATCTCCTCGAGGCTCTCAGAACAGCAGTTGAAGAGAGTAAAGGACATCTATACATATTTGATGGAAGCTAAGGACGGAAATATTATTGAAAGAAAATACCCCAACAACGACTGGTCTGCAATTTGGAAAAATATCGACGATCGGAACTTACCCTCTAAGGTGAAAGCAACTTGGTATAATGCAGTCAACAGGAAAATTTCAACTAATTCCAAATTGCACGCTATACATCTCACAAATTCGCCGTTGTGCGCGTCATGTAACCTTCTTGACACTGAAGAACACCGATTCGTGTGTGAAAGAGTAAGAGACATATGGCATATAGTTAAGCAGAAATTAGCGACCGTTAACAGAACATCTCCAACCGTTTTCACCGCCGCAGATTTTCTGACTCCAGACGCAGTGCCATACCCTGATACGAAAAGAAATGCTGTTAACTGGCTAAAAGGGCACACTGTGCACTATATCTTGAAGGCAGAAAATAAAAGCAAAGAAGATTATTGGGTGTATCTAACGACTCAGCACCATCATCTCATGCGGACAAAAGACTACAAAAAAAATTACGCATGCTTCCTAAATAGAATCATCGAATAAAATTAAACAGAGAACAATAGACAGATTAAGATTGGTACGGAATTCAGAGATGTCATCCTTGCACGATTACAGATACCTGGAACCGGAATGTCTTCGATCCTTTCACGAGGAACAGCAGAAAAGAAATCAAGTCCGTGGCAAGACGCACAGGACTATATCCTCATGAAGAAATTAGACATCAAGTTTTATGTCTTGTATTTTTTTTTAATTATCTTATGCCATACGCGGAGAAGTTTTAAGTTCTAAAACAACGTTCTTCAAGGGGATGCAAGATTTTATGTTTTCCTTATGAAGATGAGAGACTTCACGTATCAGTTTATTTTAATATACTTATCTTTCCATTAGCAAGTGGAAGATTCATTACCTTTAATTAATATTAAGAAACATTTATTTCTCATTTCTGTTAGCTAAGGTAATTTAGACATCCAGCGTACAGAAAAAAAAATTAAGAAGCCGAAATAAAAAATAAAAAAATAAAAAAAATAAAATAAAACAAAAAAATACAAAACAAGAAAAAGTGGCCGAGCACTCGCAAAAAGTAAGAAAAATGAGGACTTGGCATCAAAAACATAAAAAAGTACATACGATAAAAAAAGGAAAAAAAGTTGGTAGAAGGATGGACTCGGAAAAAAAAAAGATGGTAGAGCACTTGCCTGCGAAAGGCAAAGGTCTCGAGTTCGAGTCTCGGTCCGGCACACAGTTTTAATCTGCCAGGAAGTTTCATATCAGCGCACACTCCGCTGCAGAGTGAATATCTTATTCTGTGTCTCTAATGTTGTTCAATCATTTTTGTGAACAAACAGTAAAGGAAACAAAGAAGAGATTTGGACAGGTATTAAAATTGAGGAAGAATAAATAAGAACTTCACCATTTTCCCGTGACAATGCAATTTTATCAGAGCTGGCACATGTCTTGGCAGAGCAGTTGAAGATCGTGGTTAGTGGTTTGAAAAGAGGATATGAGGTAAATGTCAACCAAATTAAAACGAGGGTAATGTAATGTTGTCTCATTAAATCAGTTGATGCTGAGGGAATCAGATTCGGAAATGAAGCACTAAAAGTAAATCGAAGAGTTTTGCTGTTTGGGCAGCAGAATGGATCTGAGCACTATGGGACTCAACTGCTGAGGTCATTAGTCCCCTAGAACTTAGATCTAGTTAAACCTAACTAACCTACGGACATCACACACATCCATGCCCGAGGCAGGATTCGAAGCTGCGACCGTAGCGGTCTTGCGGTTCCAGACTGCAGCGCCAGAACCGCGCGGCCACTTCGGCCGGCCTTGGGCAGCAAAATAACGGGCGATGGCCAATGAATAGACGATGTACCTGTACAATGCTGACTGGGAATACACGAAAATCATGTATAAAAAAAGAGGTATTCGTTAAGATCTAATAGCAATTTAACTGTCAACAGATCTTTGCTGATGGCATTCGTCTTCAGTGTAGCCTTGTACAGAACTGAGGCAGGGACTGTAAACAGTTGAGACAACAGGAGCTTTTAAAACGGGGTAGTGTAGAATACTGTTGAAGATTAGATGGGTAGATCTTATAACAAATGATGAGGCACTGAAAAGGTTTGGGAGGGTGGGGGGGGGGGGGGGAGGGAATCACGGCAGAACTTGACTAAAAGGAGAGATCGATTATTAGGGTGTACCGTGATGGATCAAGGAATTATCAGTTTGGAAAAGGAAGGAAGGAAGTGTGTATTATAAAGATTGTAGAGGTAGCCGAAGTCCTGAATACAGCAAGCACGTAGGCGGCAGTAGCTATGCAGAGATGAAGAGGCTGACGCAGGTTAGAGTAGTGTGGAGAGCTGCATCGAACCAGTCTTCAGATTCAAGACTATAACAAAAAAAGAAAATAATCAGTTGCACTACTACTACTACTACTACTAGTACTACTACTACTACTACTATTATCATCACTAAAACCTCGTCCGAAGATGGCTTGGAACGCCCAGAGGTATCGACGTCACTACATGCAGATATGGAGGGCATGTGGTCAGCTCACCACTATCGCGGCAGTTGTCAGTTTTCGGGTCCGGAGCCGCTACTTCCCAATCAAGTAGCTCCTCAATTGCCCTCGCAAGTCCTGAGTGTATCCCGCTTGTCAACAGCGCTCAGCAGACCGACACAATCATCCGTAACTTTAACTCTGGTGATCTGACAGGAACCAGTGTTACGAGTCCGCCCACAAGATGGTGGCTGGTAGATGTGCAAACGGCAGGGCATGTGTGGTAGGAGCGGTAGTGGTGGGGGCTGCTGGCAGGCGCTGTAGGGGAAACGCCGAGTGGTGGAGGAGAAGTGTCAAGCTAAACTGAGGCCTACACTCATATTTTTTGTAAATATTAAGTGGAACCCCTCCATGCCAACACTAGCAGGGTGACCATTCAAGCCGGCCGCGGTGGCCGTGCGGTTCTAGGCACTTCAGTCCGGAACTGCGTGATTGCTACGGTCGCAGGTTCGAATCCTGCCTCGAGCATGGATGTGTGTGATGTCCTTAGGTTAGTTAGGTTTAAGTAGTTCTAAGTTCTAGGGGACTGATGACCTCAGATGTTGAGTCCCATAGCGCTGAGAGCCATTTGAACCATTTTGACCATTCAAACGTATGTACTGCTTACATTAGTCCCTAAAAGGAATTGCGGCAAAATGGAACGATTTATTTTCGCTTGGCTTCTTAACCATTTGTAACTTCCAGAGAAACATCGTGAGTGGTGAGTTTTGAGTAAAGCCATGTTGCCATGTTAAAATTTGCCAAAACACAGCACAGTTTACATAGTCTCACATCACTAACACGACTAACAACGCAAGGCCTGCAATGCACAGTCTGAAAATAATTCCCAGGAAATCTGGTACCCATACGATAACTACACTCAAGCGGCAAGGCAACCGCTATAGGCATGCATATTCAGATACAGAGGTTGTAAGTAGGCTGTTCAGGTTTTTATGTTGGTAACGCCACGTAGCGCTCTGTATCAAAATCACTGACTGTGCTGTGTGCAGTATGTGGCTGATTTGCAAAATGGTTCAAATAGTTCTGAGCACTATGGGACTTAACTTCTGAGTTCATCAGTCCCCTAGAACTTAGAACTACTTAAGCCTAACTAACCTAAGGACATCACACACATCCATGCTCAAGGTAGGATTCGAACCTGCGCCCGTAGCGGTCGCGCTGATTTGCATTGTTGGAATATTTGCTATCGTAGTGTTGGGCAGTTGGATGTGAACAGCGCATAGCGTTGGGCAGTTGGAGGTGAGCCGCCAGCAGTGGTGGATGTGGGGAGAGAGCAGACGATCTGGACGTGTGTCCGTCAGAAAAAAGAAATTTGTAAGAATGGATGTCATGAACTGATATGTATATTAAGACTTCTGAACACTATTAAGGTAAATACATTGTTTGTTCTCTATCAAAATGTTTCATTTGCTAACTATCCCTATCAGTAGTTAGTGCCTTCAGTAGTTAGAATCTTTTATTTGGCTGGCAGCATTGGCACACGCTGTATTGCAGTAGTTCGAATAACGAAGACTTTTGTGAGGTAAGTGATTCATGAAAGGTTTAGATTATTGTTAGTCAGGGTCATTCTTTTGAAGGGATTATGAAATGTCAGATTGCGTTGCGCTAAAAATATTGTGTGTCAGTTTAGTGTTGATCAGAATAAGTAAAGAGAGAAATGTCTGAGTACGTTCAGTTTTGCTCAGCCGTTTGAAAATCATTTAACGTAAGAGGTTTACCAGCACAGTCTTTCCTAATTTTTCTAAGGGGATGTTTCAAGATATGTAAACAGACAGAATACGGCGCGGCAGACGGCAACGGCTGTAGTATAAGACAAGTGTCTGGTGCAGTTGTTAGATCGGTTACTGCTGCTACAATGGCAGGTTATTAAGATTTCGCCGGCCGGTGTGGCCGTGCGGCTCTAGCCGCGTGAGTCTGGAACGCGTGACAGCTACGGTCGCAGGTTCGAATCCTGCTTCGAGCATGGATGTGTGTGATGTCCTTAGGTTAGTTACGTTTAAGTAGTGCTAAGTTCTAGGGGACTGATGACCTCAGATGTTAAGTCCCATAGTGCTCAGAGCCATTTGAACCATATATTAAGATTTATGTGAGTTTGAACGTGGTGTTACAGTCGGCGATCGAGCGATGGGACGCAGCATCTCCCACGTAGCGATGAAGTTGGGATTTTCCCGTACGACGAGCGTACCGTGAATATCAGGAATCCGGAAAAACATGACATTGCTGCAGATTTCAATGCTGGACTATCAGCAAGTTCAACGTGCAAACCATTCAATGGAAAGTAATCGATATGGGCTTCCGGAGCCAACGCCCACGCGTGTACCTTTGATGACTTCGTGACACAAAGCTTTACTCGTCGGCTGGGCCCTCAATACCGACATTGGACTGCTGATGACTCAAAACATGTTTTCTGGTCGGACGAGTCTCGTTTCAGATTGTATGAAGCAGATGGACGTGTATGGGTATGGAGACAACCGCATTAATCCATGGACGCTGCATGTCAGCAGGGGACTGTTCAAGCTTGTGGGGGCCTGTACTGGTGTGCGGCGTGTGCAGTTGGAGTGATGTGGGACCCCTGATACGTCTAGATACGATTCTGACACGTGATTCTGACAGACATCCTGTCTGATCACCTGCATCCATTCATGTCCATTGTGCATTCTGACGGAGTTGGGGAAGTCCAACAAGACATTGCAACCAGAATGAGATTTTCACTCTGCAGCGGAGTGTGCGCTGATATGAATTTTCCTGGCAGATTAAAGCTGTGTGCCGGACCGAGACTCGAACTCGGAACCTTTGCCTTTCGTGGGCAAGTGCTCTACCAACTGAGCTACCCAAGCACGACTCACGCCCCGTCCTCACAGCTTTACTTCTGCCAGTACCTCCTCTCCTACGTTCCAAACTTTCTCATTCTGGAAACATCCCCCAGGCTGTGGCTAAGCCACGTCTCCGCAATACCCTTTCATTCAGGAGTGCTAGTTCTGCAAGTTTCGCAGGAGAACTTCTGTAAAGTTTGGAAGGTAGGAGACGAGGTACTGGCAGAAATAAATGGTTCAGATGGCTCTGAGCACTACGGGACTTAACATCTGAGGTCACCAGTTCCCTATACTTAGAACTACTTGAACCTAACTAACCTAAGGACATCACACACATCCATGCCCGAGGCAGGATTCGAACCTGCGACCGTAGCGGTCGCGTGGTTCCAGACTGAAGCGCCTAGAACCGTTCGACCACACCGGCCGGCGCAGAAGTAAAGCTGTGAGGACGGGGCGTGAGTCGTGCTTGGGTAGCTCCAGTGGTAGAGCACTTGCACGCAAAATGCAAAGGTCCCGAGTTCGAGTCTCGGTCTGGCACACAGTTTTAATCTGCCAGGAAGTTTCAAGACAATGCGACCCCGGGGGGATACAATGACACTCTTCGGAGTTTTAAACACTTCCTCTGGCCACGAAACTCCCCACATGTGGACACTATTGAGAACATCTGGGATGCCTTCCAACGTGCTGTTCAGAAGAGTTCTCCACCCCCTGATACTCTTACGGATTTATGGACAGCCCTGCAGGATTCGTGGCGTCAATTCTCTCCAGTACTGCTTCAGACATTAGTCGAGTCCATGACACGTCGTGCTGCGGCACTTCTGCGTGCTCTCGGGGGCCCTACACTATATTAGGCAGGTGTACCAGTTTCTTTGGCTCTTCGGTGTACTTTTCTGCGTTCACCGGTTCAACTACCGAAAGTTTAACTATAACCACCCTGTATATTCTACAACCCATAAGGTCGCTTTCAGAGTACAGATGTACTGTGCATAAGAGGCGCTCACAAGGCGAAAGTATTTCGTGTGTGTGTGTGTGTGTGTGTGTGTGTGTGTGTGTGTGTGTGTGTGTATTTGAAGCATGAACCGCGTGCCCCAAGTTTCTGGTGGGAGTTGCGGAAACTTATTACGTTAAGTTTTTACGGCACTTTTGCACGCTCTGTTTCTCTTTATTGCGTACTCTGCCTTGCCTCTAGCCGCGTGCTGCATCAGACGTTCCAATGCTACTAACGCCGTCGTGCAAACTTCTGCTACACGCCTATGTGCCGCGCCCTGGTGGCACGCAGTGACAGCACGAGCTACGGCTGTGCCTCTACTGTGTCTCCCCCTTGCCTGCACAGTTACTGTCCCTAAGTTTCCCGAAAAATGGTCTCTCTGTACTCGCCGCAGGTTACTACCAGACGTGGCTGCAGAAAACTACGGCAGTTTTGTGGACTCTTCGTCACGGGTATTACATCAAAGACACGGACTGTGCTCTTTGTGCCTAAAGTTTTGCGAGACACTTCCTGCCAACGCTCCACGATTGTCGTAATACAACATTCATTCCGTCAACGTTTGAAGAGGGCAAATGTCAAAAATCCATTTTTTCCCCCCTCGTTGTTGATCGTTGTGTTTGGTCGTTGCGGACGTCACGTGACATCCGTTAAACTTCGTTGGTTGATCGTTCCACTCAGTTTTTTTTATTACAGAGGCCAACTAGCTCTCTGACCGAACACGCTGAGCTACCGTGCCGGCATTATTCTAGGCGCTAAATCTGACATTTATCAGGAGAATAGCAAAACAGTGTATCTCTTTGTCTCCATTTTTTTTTCAAAAAAAGATAAGCTATTCTCATACCATAGAATTATGCTGCTCGTCTCATCACTGCAAAAAGTAATGAAACAAATTAGAAAGTAACTGAAACTTCCTGGCAGATTAAAACACTGTGTCGGACCGAGACTCGAACTCGGGACCTTTGCCTTTCGCGGACAAGTTCTGCAAGGTTCGCAGGAGAGCTTCCGATAAGTATGGAAGGTAGAAGACGAGGTACTGGCGGAAATGAAGCTGTGAGGACCGGGCGTGAGTCGTGCTTGGGTAGCTCAGTTGGTAGAGCACTTGCCCGCGAAAGGTAAAGGTCCCGAGTTCGAGTCTCGGTCCGGCACACAGCTTTAATCTGGCAGGAACTTTCATGTCAGCGCACACTCCGCTGTCGAGTGAAAATTTCATTCTAGAAAACAATTATTTTATCAAGACGTCTACGTGACGCACCAGGAACCCGACAGGTTACAAGTACCAATTAGCAAGTTTTTGTTTCAACAGCCATTAGTACAGAGGCAAAAAATTTATCATTTCTTTTAATTTTTTTCTAAGAGAATAACAAGACTAAAGTTAAGGAAAAAATTCCCTCAATAACCTTTTTTGTTTCGTACGCAACTCAAATACGGGGATCAGACTTTGCCAAGTTTACTGTAAAACTCTTGCGCCGGTGAAGAGGAAATGGCAACAGTATCAACACGTCTTTCTGTTTTGCAGCTGATAAGCAGGGCTGGTGTTTCACAGGAACTACGGCATGGCATACGTCAGCCATGACCTTTCCTCTTTTCAACAGACTGATATTTTTCGATTGTTCTCTATTGTAGTAAAAATTTTTAAGTAGTTAATAGCTGACAAATCTGGCATTGCCCGTCTGTTCATTCTGTCAGTTTCCTATTAGAAACGAAAACAAAAATGAACTGTGCATGCTGGCCTATGTGGCCGAGCGGTTCTCGGCGTTTCAGTCCGGAACCGCGCTGCTGCTGCTGCTGCTGCTGCGGTCGCAGGTTCGAATCCTGGCTATGGCATGGATATGTGTGATGTCCTTACGTTAGTTAGGTTTAATTAGTTCTAAGTCTTGGGGACTCATGACCTCAGATGTTAAGTCCCACAGTACTTAAAGCCATTTGAACTGTGCATCTGGTGTAATATTAAAGAAATTTCGTTTACATGTATTCGTGAAAACAGGACTGAAATTATGAAACAGTAATATAAAAAAATATGCATAATGTACAAAATGTATAAGTGCAGCTGCTTCGCCTGTCTACAACGCGATTTTGTAAACGTCTTTATGGCAACACCTCTTCGTAGCTGCATATACAATTAATGTTTTCGCCTACAGACGTAGCTGTCAAATGCACTGCCATGTGCCCGGGGGTTTCCTTAAACTGACTCAACTATAGCAGTACCTAAGTAGTAAACAATCACGAATCTGCCCGGCGGACTTGTGTCGAGGCCCGGTGAGCCAGTCAGTCTGTGGATGGTTTTTCGGCGATTTTCCATCTGCCTCAGCGAATGCAGGCTGGTTCCCTTTATTCCGTCTCAGCGACACTATGTCAGCTATTGCTGTGCAAACAAGTTCTCCACGTACGCGTACACCACCATTACTCTGCCACGCAAACTTAGGGGTTACACTCGTCTGGTGTGAGACGTTCCCTGGGGGTCCACCGGGGACCGAACCGCACAATAACCCTGAAAGAGTGGTTCAGTGTGGGGCGGTGGAGGGGTGAAGTGGACTGCGGTAGTCGTCGTGGGGTTGTGGACCTCTGCGGTTGCGGCGGGGATGGAGCCTCTCCGTCGTTTCTAGGCCCACGGTTAAAATACAATACAATTCAATCTAAATCAGACTAAGAACAGCCGACCAGTTGCAAAGGATAAAGTAATCTTTACCTAGGTTTCAATAGATATAAATCTATCTTCTTCAGAAGACGGCCTGGGGACAATGAACATCGTAATATATATTAAGGTATGAAACTTGAGTCAAGAATAAAGTTTAACATATGTTAGGAAAATATTGTATTACAAGATGTGAGAAAGATTCTTGGTACTTACAGTATTATAACATGAAGTGATATGTCCTTATCGTTTAGGCAAACATCCGCATAGTTACATTAATCATATAAAATATAGCCCTGAAAACAGGGTTTGTCAAACAAATAAAATAGGTACATAGAAGTTGCAGAGCGCCTAAGCGACTGAGTAAAATCGGCCAGCGTAGTAGCACAGCGGCCACGGCAGGTGGCGCTCATGTCGCGAACTATGTGCCGATAGGCGTACTGAAGTAACATTTGAAACATCAATATTAAATGCGTTCTTAAATAGAGTGATAATAAATAAATTGGCAAGCATTTAACATTCCCGTTATGACATTGTGGGAGGTATAGGAACAATAACGTAGATACATACATCAAAAAGACAGGTGGCGCTTCCGCCGTAAGTTACATGCAGTGGTCTATATAGCCAAATATAAAGTTATATTACCATATTAGTGAAGCCCATAGAACGTATATAAGTCAAAACATCAAGAACAATCAGTAATGGCTTTTAAGAAAATTACGAGACCTGGTCTACAATCCAGTTACTACGTAATATAGAATAAGAGAAAATTACATGAGGGCCGCTGTAGTAGCAGCCGTACATCGTGAAAAGAACACATTATATAAACGGTAGTAAACTGGAAGATTTGAAAGTGCATTATAGCTTCCTGAGGAAATAGACTACTGAGGTTACTAGCATTAATGTTATATATTACACAGTACGGGTTTAAAGCCTTCGAAAAATTGTTTACAGGCAAGGTTCAACTGATCATTCAGAATATTGCCGTCTTTGAGCTCTAGATGTTTAAAAATAAATAGCTCTTCCCACAGATCTAGTCTCCGTCCTTTGACCTGTCTATGTAGGATAACCGTGTCTTCTAACTGTTTAGGCGTATGGCCGGTTATCAAGAGGTGTTCAGCAAAGGTAGAGTTGCGAATATTCGTTCCTTTTTTACCCAACAGATGTTCTTTATATCGTGTTTTCACAGCTCTGCCGGTTTGACCAATATAATAAGAGGGGCAGTTATTACAGGTTAGCTTGTAAATACCTGAATTAGAAAACCAGTCCCTGGCAATCTCTACTGACTGTACAAGATTTCTTTTTAAACTGTTATCTGTAGAAAAGGAGACGTTACAGTTATATTTTTTATTTAGAAGACGTTTAATCCTATACGATAAGTTACCCAGGAAAGGGATGGAAATAAATTTTTTAGTTTCTGTGGTATCCGTGGGGAGAATATTTCTCAAAGTCGAACATTTTTGGGAGATTTTCTTATTGAGCAGGTAATCGATCATATTCTGGTTATACCCATTATTAACCGCAATCGCTTTGATGACATTCAATTCCTTTTTTTGATCCGCAGGTGATAAAGGAGTGGTTACCATTCGGTGGATGGCGGAATGAAAAAATGCCAATTTATGAGCTTTTGGATGGGTTGAGTCAGCAGGAATGACATTATCAGAATATGTTTCCTTGCGGAAGATATTAAAATGGAAGGAATTATCTTCTATAGAAATTGTTAAATCGAGAAAATTAAGTTCACGTTTATCATTTTGAAGTTCTTTTGTGAAGGAAATTTTTTCATGTAAACCGTTGAAAGTGTTAAAGAGATGCTCTAACTCATGATCAGTGCCATCAAAAGCAATGAAAATGTCATCAACATACCGTGCATAATAGCGGATTTTGTGGCGTAATTCTGAACTTGAATTGAAGAACGTTGTTTCCAGGGCGTTAATGAAAACCTCTGCTAGAATACCGGCGAGGGGGCTACCCATTGCTAGACCATCTGGTTGTACATACATTTTCCCGTTAAATGTGAAGTAATTGTATTTTAAAACGACCTTAAGCAAACCAATGAGTTCGGCAATCTGAGTTTCACTTAATTTTTTATGTTTAAGAAGATTTTCTTTTACAAGGTCTATGGTTTCATCAACCGGAACATTTGTGTAAAGGCTGACGATGTCAAAGGACACCAGTCTAGTGTCACGTGTACAACTTATAGATTGAATATTGTTAATTAATTCCTTACTGTTTTTTACAGAAAAATTATTTTCAAAAGTGAAAGCATCTTTAATTTTAAAATGGAGGCGCCTAGCAAGTGTGTGATGTGGACTGCCTATACCATTCACTATAGGGCGGATCGGGTGATTTTGTTTATGCAGTTTAAACTGACTTCTGAGCACTGGTGGTTTAGGGTTCATATTTATAAGCCCTTTCTTTTGGAACTTATTGAACAAGCTGACGGAATTCGTTAAAGTACGCCGGATTTCATTTTGCAGTTCAGTAGTAGGATCTACAGTAACCTCAGTGATGTCGTTTTCCTCAAAAAACTTTACAGTCTTCTCTATATATTCATTTTTATAAGCCACGACCACGGTGTTCCCTTTGTCACTCTTAGTGATTAATGCGTCGTGCTCTCTAAGTTTATGATTAATGCTTTTTATTATACTATATTCGCCCGATTGCTTATTAGGCGATAATTTAATTTCTTTTTCTATTATGTTGTTACATTCGTAGGCACATTTGACTTGCTCCGTTTTCTCTAATTTCAGAGATTCTAAACCGATTTTTAGATCTACAATGAGATTACAAATAACTGGATATTTATCGAGTTTAGCAGGCAAGTTATATTTAAGGCCTTTACACACCAAGTCATTTTCGGCCTGCGTAAAAGAAATATTGGTTTTATTTAGTACTCTGTCGTAAAATAGGTGCTTAACACTATTGTCTGCTGTATTATCACTTTTACTTGTGGTCCTATTACTAAACTTTAAAAGCTTTCTTTCATGTCTGGCCTTGATTATTTCTTTACGATTAGAGAGCCATTCATTAATACTATTCCACAGGTGGTCAATTTGAAAATTACAAAGATCTTTAAAGGCTTTAGTTAAAAATAGGTGTATACAGTAGGCTTCACTATTAAGGACATCTTTTTTCTTGTACAAATTTACTGTGCTCTCGGAAATGACTAAATGCACTAGCTTCTTTTTAATAGAAGGCACTCTGTTACACTGTTTAAAATTTACGTACGCCTTCACATAATCAGGGATAATGTCTTTCTCTAGGCACTGGTGATTAAAGTCAATAGCCATACCTGCTTTCACAATTTTTAATTTGATGTCCATATACCTGGATGCAGCTTTTGATACCTCGGCAGGCACGAATTTCAGTACTTTAAACATAGCTGCGCTACAGCAACGGTTCCACGTAAATCAGACTAAGAACAGCCGACCAGTTGCAAAGGATAAAGTAATCTTTACCTAGGTTTCAATAGATATAATTCAATCTATTAAAACTTCATGGATGACGCGGTATTTTTTCGAACATCTCAATGTTTATGAAGTCATAGGTCTTGAAATATGTGCCCTACAATGATGTATTTCTGTAGCTACAGTTACAGGCATAGGTAGGTACTGTCTCTTCTCCCCAATTCTATTCAGTATCTGCTCATTAGTTACGTGATCTACCCATCTAATCGTCAGCATTCTTCTGTAGCACCACACTTCGAAAGCGTCTATTCTCTTCTTGTCTAAACTATTTATGGTCCATGTTTCACTTCCATACATGTCTACATTCCATACAAACACTTTCACGAAAGACTTCCTAACACTTAAATCTATTCTAGACGCTAAGAAATTTCTCTTCTTCAGAAGGGCTTTCCTTGCCGTTGCCATTCTGCATTTTATATCCTCTCTATTTCAATCATCAACAGTCACTTTGCTCCCCAAATAGCAATATGGATACTGTCTGCGAGACGTATTGCGAAGAGAGTCAGTAGCACAGAAGTAATAAATTTAAAAGTCATGCATGATACGGCAGTTTTTGCCCCATCTCACTGTTCATGACGTCGTATGCTATGACAGGCAGATGGCTCTTACCTCGACAGCACAGTGGGGGATGTGTGAACAAAATTTGGTTGAAGGCAGTCCAGTAGTTTAGGAGATGTAGAACATACATACGCCCATATGTAGAACCAGTTTTGTAATACGTGTAGATCTGATGTGGATGACCATCTTCATCACACTTTGGCCCTAGAGTATTCGGAGATCTTAAAAATGTGTGGTAAGTTCTTATGGTACCAAACTGGTGTTTCACAGGAACTACGGCATGGCATACGTCAGCCATGACCTTTCCTCTTTTGAACAGACTGATATTTTTCGATTGTTCTCTATTGTAGTAAAAATCGGCCCCTAGGCTTACACACTGCTTATCTAACTTACACTAACGACAACACACACGCCCATGCCCCAGGGAGGACTCGAACCTCCGACGGGGGCAGCCGCGCGAACCGTGGCAAGGCGCCTCAGACCGCACGGCTAGCAGTTCTTAAACGCCCGCATTGTCAAAGATGTTTCGGGAACACGTTTAAAATCAGAAAACTTGTAGTATCCACTGTAATTCCATGGAATGGGTTCACAGCTTTAGTTCACCCAACAGTCTTGTGCAAATTTTGCAAAACTGACTAATATGCTTCGTTGCGAAGCACTTCCAAGAAAATGACCGCTCGTTTGTTTCATTACACAAGTCATGTCGCGAACGTTACTTTACAGCAGTCGTTCGCAGTCTTAGGGTGAAGGTTTCAATTAAGTTTCAGGCACTAAATTAAGTGATTTTTCAGAGATCGTTATTTGTACCCCTGTTTCATAACACTGTAATACTGATTATACAATTTACCGACGGCTATAATGCAAAAAAAAAGAAAAAGTACTAGCACTAACATGCGACAGGATGTGGTGGAGCTTACAGCTTGTCAAACCAATGTCGATACATGCATATACATATTTCATTCACTGTACACTCACTTAGTACTCATCTTTTGTACCAGGCATCTATGACCCTAAAACTGAGAGATATATGATACATGTGCTTAAATACTTCACGAAAATGCGTTTTGCAGACAATGAGTCAGAAATTGCCTCGTTATCGACTGGGCAGCAATAAACAAACTAATTCACGGCACAGTACAATAGTAATCTTATAGATCTTATAATTAAATTTTCCTCGAGACACTAAGTCTCACCTTTATCTACGATAACGATGAAAGCTGAATAAATTAATTAAAATTTGTGCGACGGCCAGGACTTATACCTGCGTCTCCTTGCTTACTAGGCAGGAAAGCTAACCATTACACCACCTCAGCGTTATTACATTAATGTTAGCCACAGTGCTGTGGTGGTGTAATGGTCAGCATTCCTGCCTACTAAGTAGGGAGACCTATGTTTCAGTCCCGTCTGAGGCACAAATTTTAATTCATTTATTCAGTTTTCATCATTATTGTACAACAGCAACTATTTAAAGGCTACTACACTGATGTGCGTTCTACACAGTATTATTATTATTATTTCTTTACTTTCTCAGACGTTAAGTCTGGTTAAAAATGGGAAGTGACGCGGACCTTGATCAAGCGTCACTTCCTTTTAACTGTACGGTATATGTTATATTGCATTTAGGAACTTTCGGGTAATTAAACATTTATCAGTAATTACGGATTTCTGTAATTGTATATATAAGTTTGGATGTAGCTGTATTGTATTGATGTACTGGTGGATATTGTGTGGTATGATAGTATAATTGGTATAATGTCAACTTTATCCTGATGCCACATGTCCTTGACTTCCTCAGCCAGTCGGATGTATTTTTCAATTTTTTCTCCTGTTTTCTTTTGTATATTTGTTGTATTGGGTATGGATGGGTGACCATCCGGTCTGCCGAGTGCTGTTGGCAAGTGGGGTGCACTCAACCCTTGTGAGGCAAACTAAGGAGCTACTTGCTTAAGAAGTGGCGGCTCCGGTCTCGGAAACTGACATACGGCCGGGAGAGCGGTGTGCTGACCACACGCCCCTCCATATCCGCATCCAGTGAAGCCTATAGGCTGAGGATGACACGGCGGCTGGTCGGTACCGTTGGGCCTTCATGGCCTGTTCGGGAGGAGTTTTTAGTTTTAATAGTACCTCGTTATGACGCGTGGTCATTGTCAGACTGCTGGTCATCTACATTCACTGCAGGTTGGGGACCAGTCCTACAAGAGAGTGCAAGAATTCAAATACGTAGGGGCACTTTTCACTGAGAACTCGTCATGTGAAGCAGAGGTCAACGTCAGAATACAAGCAGGAAACCGATCGTACCACAGCCTAGCACAACTGCTTCGGTGCAGATATCTCTGCAGACAGTTCAAGATTCGACTGTACAAAACCCTGATCCAGCCTGTTGTTTTATATGGCTATGAGACGTGGAGTATCCGTAAACAGGACTTCCATAAGCTCCTTGTTTTTGACGGAAAAGTGCTTCAAAAGATCTTCGGTCCGGTTCTGGATGCAGATACAGGGGAATGGAAGATCAGACACATCCAAGAGCTTGAAGAACTATACCAGCAGCCCAACATAGCAGGAACTGTCAAAGCCAAACGAACGCAGTGGGACAGCCATTTGGCCCGGATGGAGGATCACAGATGGCCTCAGAAGTTGCTGGATTTCACACCTACAGAAAAGAGACCGCCAGGGAGACCCCAGAAGCGTTGGAGGGATGGACTCCATGAAGATTTAAACCAAGTGTCAATAGATGTGGACGGATGGCAGATGGCAGCAAAGGACAGAATACCATGGAGGACGAAACTTGTAGATGCGTGCGGTCCACGGGGCCTGATCAAGCCGTAGTAGTAGTAGTAGTAGTAGTAGTAGTGTAGTAGTGGTAATAGTGGTGGTCGCAGAGCTCAGACACAAAGTATTGGTCAGTCCGAATGCTTAGAATTTTTGTCAGTTCAGAAGTAGAGAGACCAGAAATGAAGCGATTTGCAAACACTAAACCTAAATACAGGAGATACATTTTAATTTGGTAGATTTTAAATGGTGGTGCAGGATGCTGACGGAGCAAGTGTCGCTGGGGAGAGCAGTGGTGTAGAGCAGCGGCCCCCAAACCGTGGGCCGCGGCTCAACACGTGGGCCTCTGGCATCATGGCACTGGGCTGTGAACTCTGGTCGACGCTCGAAGAAAACGTAAACACTGCCCGGAGCTGCAGGTGTTTCACTCGTCAGTCGGCAAGGTCAGCAAATGCCCTATCGCCATCTTACAGTGACGAGCGAAAACATAATGACCATCTACTCAATAGCTTGTTTGTCCGTCTTTGGAAGGAAATACATCACCGATTGTGCGTTTCGGGGATCAGACAGTTTGTTGGCAGGTTGGTGGAGGTATGTGGCATTAGATGTCTACGCACAGGTCATGTAATTCCGGTAAATAACGGGCCGCTGATCTGAGTCCGCGATGATAGAGCCCGATAGCGACCCTAATGATTTTCTGGAGTATGGGACCAAGCTGTTGAGGTCATTGGTCCCTAGGCTTACGCACTACTTAATCTAACTTAAACACTAAGGACAACACACACACACACACACACCCATGCCCGAGGGAGGACTCGAACCTCCGACGGGAAAAGCCGAGCGAACCGTAACAGGACGCCCTGACCGTCCCAGAGGAGTTCCATAGTATTTACATCAGGCGAATTTGGTCGCCGAGACATCAACGTGAGATTACTATATTGCTCCGCAAACCACTGCAGTACAGCTTTGGCTCAGACACACGGGTAAACTGCTAAAAGATGACATCGCCGTCGAGGACGACATCGAGCATAAAGGGATGCTGGTGGATCGCAGCTGTCAGCGTGTCATCCGTTACTACTCCAGGTCCCACGCAAGCACCGAAGAATGTCTCCCATGGCGTAATAGTACTCTGATCAGCCTGCGTGCGTGGCGAGCTGAACGTTTCGAGTCGCTGTTCACCTCGATGACGACCTAGTATAGCAAAAATGCCATTCACCTGAAGAGTCGACACGTTTCCATTGATCGACGGTCGAATCCCGATGGTCCAGTGCCCATTGCAATCGTAATTGATGTCGCTTGATCAACATGTGAAGCGGGGTGGTCTGCCATGGAGCTCCGTGTTCAGTAATGTACGATGAACGGTGGGCTCCGTAATACTTATGCATGTACCAGCAATGTGCTCTTGTGGCAGAGATGCCACAGATCACCGTCTGTCCTACTTTACAGAGCAGACAAGCTTTCGGAGCTCACCTTCTCCGAGGACTGGCGTTTAGTGAGCAAAATATGAATTTAGAAAGTATCGAACCAGGTTTGTACTGGGTTCAGACTAACAGACTGAAGTCAATACGGGACGAAATCTACAGGTGTAATGTCTCGAGTACCCCAAGGGACATTTCTGTTTACAATAGTCTGTATAGACTATTGTCAAGTGGGTCACGTCGGAAGCTATACGGCACTCTCTGCAGACGATGCTGTTGTCTACATGGAGGCAGCAATGCCAGAAGAAATGCAAGAACACTCTCAGAGGACCGATCTCACTGGTACGCACATTTACAGTTGGTCCTGAAAGTAAATTAACGTACCACATACCAAGCAAATAGGCGAAGAAATCCATCACTGTTCGATTACGCTACTGGCGAAAATATCACTGAAAACAGCAGATCATTAAACGTGCAGACTTTTTACAGGCTGTTCGATATGTACGCCACTTCTAAAACTGTACCGGATCACAAGCATAGAGCCACCAGATATTCGTCGTGAAGTAGCTGCCAACACAGAAAGAACAATGGCTCTGAGCACTATGGGACTTAACATCTGAGGTCATCAGTCCTCTAGAACTTAGAATTACTTAAATCTAACTAACCTAACGACATCACACACATCCATGCCCGAGGCAGGATTCGAACCTGCGACCGTTGCGGTCGCGCGGTTCCAGACTGAAGTGCCTAGAGTTCGCTCGGCCACTCCGGCCGGCCAGAAAGAACAAATCAGGAACCGGTGCATTATGAGTACACGGGCACGTTGCAGTAGTCGCAGTGTTGATGTCCACACGAAGTTTGCTCCACACCAATTCCCTCGTGGACAAGAAGCTGCAGCTAGAGCAAGAAAAGTATTACTGATTTCTCGATTTAATAACGCTACCTGGCCGTCACCTTTGGAAATCGTCCGACCTGGCCATGCAAAGAGCTGGGACTTGTGGAGGCCAGCCAGCTGTCTCCATTCTGGAGTGGAAAGATCCAAAATTATTCTGCAATAATGGCACTTCAGTTTCAGCAAGTGATGACTGTGTACAGATACGTCGTGAACCAGGCGAATGGATGCATCACACTGCCTGGGGTGTAGTATGGTGTTGTGGAAGATGGAAGACATCCACCTGGGCTTTCGTGGCACCTGTGTTAGTAATCGAAGCCACTGTGACTGTTGTGGACTGTGTGAACATTACTGGAGACACGTGCATCATTTCGTCTCATTGTCTTCACTGGCGGTGAAAGCAGCTTCCACCAGGACAACTTTCTGTGTTAGAAAGCCGGATCATGCTACAGTGATTGGAGGTGCATGACAGAGAACTCACGTTAATGCCTTGGACATCAAATTCGCCTCGTGTGAACCTGTTGGAATGCTATCGGGCACCACCTCTGCATCCACTAACCACCCGCCAGTTATTAACCTGTGCGAAGGCATCTCGTGCCATATGCCTCTGGTAATCACCAAGGACTTGACGAAATCATGATATGCAGAATCGCTGCTGCATTGCGTGAAAGAGATGACCAACATCCTATTAATACGTTGTCCGCCGGCCGCTGTGGCCGAGCGGTTCTAGACGCTTCAGTTCGGAACCGCGCTGCTGCTACGGTCGCAGGTTCGAATCCTGCCTCGGGTATGGATGTGTGTGATGTCCTTAGGTTGGTTAGGTTTTAGTAGTTGTAAAGCCGTCAGCATACGGACCGTGGTGTCGAACGTCACCGTTGAGCGTGCCAAGTTCAACGCGCTGCTGAACGCTCAGGAACGATGCGACTTGTGCATACGGTACGTGGTCCCCAACGTGGTATACGCGATCACGACGTACTCCAACGGCAGTTACGGGGTGTTTCTATTCGTAAATGACAGTGTTTACACAACAGGCTGCGTAAAATTCCCACGTTAGCTCTATGAAAACGCACGTTTCCTCCGTTGTCTGTATCCTAGACATGTTTGTCTATATATAATGTAAACAAAAACTTCAGTATCGATGTACATGTTGTAAGACAAAAAGGAAAGTACCATGTCGAATCAATAAGGATTCCAATTCAAACAACACAAAATTTCCGATAGTCCTCCACATAAGATTAGCGTTATTTTATCTTTCCCACACTTTGGTGAAACCCTAAGGTCGTTCCTACTTGATCACTGTTCCTACCCATTAGCAGAATCTTTAAAAGACGTGAATTACGGAACTCAAAAGGAAAAGGGACAAAATATCTTTATACAAGTAGCGCAAGCTGTCCTGTAGATTAAACCAATCGAACAAACTCACTCCTCAAAAGAAGGTGAAATTATATTTACGTAAATTCAAATATGTTTTAACTTACTTACATTAGACTAATAATAAAGCATCAGAACCCATTGAATACGCGAATGTTAGGGAGAAATATATTTCAGTTTAACGAGGCACGAACCATCGTTTGACCACCCATCTAGTCGGGGATCGTTGGCGCTACTCGCTCAGCTAAGCTGACAACTTGGCTATGCCCACTTCTAACATGTTACCACATGCTATGTGCTTTAATCGTAGCTATGTCGCTACGTGAAATTTAATTATAACAACTTGTACCAAGAACAATGGATTTTTGGTGGATCCTCAGTGTGTCGCTACCTTTAAATGGTAGCAAGTTACAATAATTCTTTTGTCACGAATATGACATTTCTCATTATTTTATTGCAACGAATCACACAGTTAATCAAGGGGTTTTCGGGTGATTCTCAATTTGCTGCTGCTCAGAAACGGTATATATATACGTATAGGCTTGAAATGAATGCCAATATGGCGCCTCATAACTCTGTACTGAAGGGAGACGGCGTGCGTGTGACGTAGGTGGCGTTGAGCCATCTCATTGGTCAACGCTCAGACGCACGCTCAGAATATCTGACACGCCAGATATTGCTCTGCACGTTCGGTAAGACTCCCGAGCATGCTATTCCACGCTATGACGTCAGAAACTCGGCACGCTCAACGTTCGGATACATGGTCCGTGCAACGACGACTGAAGTCTAGAGAACGTCAGATGTTCAAAGTCCCATAGTGTGCAGAGCCATCTGAACCAATACGTTGTCCACTAAGCCCCTCTGTACAACTGACTAATGAAAGTTCTGGAACAGCATGCACGCCGCGCAAAGCAGCCATCCGGGAGACGACTTCCAGCAGAACTAGGCTGCTTCCTATGTGTGTGTGTGTGTGTGTGTGTGTGTGTGTGTGTGGAGTCGGCTGCCCACATGTGGTCGCGCACGTACATAATATTTCAGGATCGCCGGCCCGGGCGCACAATAGTCGGCGGTGCCCTTTGAAGCCATTTAGCTGGGCGGTCAGGGATACCCCTTTTCGGCCATATCGTGTTTTCCGCGCTGACGCCCCTAGCCTGCTGTAATCGACGTTTGATCACCGTTCCCGCTCACCTCCCCCATATTCCCCTCCCCCCCCCCTCCCCCACACACAGCTATCGGACACCCCCTCACGCCCACACGTACACAACACACACATACCGCCCTCCACCCACGCACTTTTCCTGATATACTACCTCGCCAGCTGGTGGCCAGTTCGGTTTCGGCCGTAATACACGGCGCCGGCCAGCTGCGTGTGTGCGGGCGCGGGAAATTGGAAGAGGGTAGGGGAGGCAGGCAGGCGTGTTGTGGCTGCGATTTCGGAATCCGCATTACCTGTACTCCAGGGCCGCCACCGGCGTGCGTCCAAAATGCTGTTTGTCCGCGTGTGTGTGTGTGTGTGCGGGTGAAATGATAGCCGCCAGATGGAGGGGCGGGGGAGGGACGTATTTGAACAGGCGCCGCGCCGCGCCGTTGAGTAAATTCCGCGGTTTGTTTTGGCCGCGCGGCCGCGGCTGTGATGACGCCGGCCATTGATCGGTTGGCCGCTATCATCGCAGAGCCCCATAAACGGCTGCAGCGCTAGGGGGGAATGAGTTTAGCACCTGCCGCGATTTATCGACAGAGCAGACGTACTGTGGCGGCGCGCGCGTCCGCTCTTTTTTCGCAGTGCGGAGTTGGCACCACTGGCGCAGGTGGGGGAGAGCGTCCCGCTGTTCACACACGCGCGCAGAGCCATCTGCCGGGTGATTGCTCGCAGCGTGGACGTGGGGGAGTCACCGTGATTCCCGTTCACCACATGTGACCGCATAGCTTAACAGGTATTGCGGATGTGTATGTAGCGCTAAGGCCTGATCCACTCAAGAGAGACATACGGACGCTCTGCAACGGATGCGGTACTTTCACACACACAAGTGCCAAAAAATATGAACAAAGAACCCCTAGTACAATTACACAAATGTTTCTGCGTACCGAAAATGTACTGATGAACGTGAATTAGTGGAGTAAAGTTAAGGCCGTGCTCCTAGACTTTCGATAGACACTGACGGAAAAAAACACAATATCAAGAAATAATTAATGTAGATGTACGAAATCCGGGACTACACATCTGTAGGTAATGTATTTACGCGATTGACGTTGCAAGTTCACAGTTTTATACAGGGTGTTCAAAAAGTCTCTCCGCAGTGCCGTATGATTGTTCGCCTGCCTGGGTTACTTCCCTTCAAGTGGACTCTCCCAACATTCCTCTGTTTCGTTTATCTCAGCCAGCGTCAGTACGATGTGCATTCAAGTTCTAAGGCCTCCGATTTTTTTTTCTAATTAACTACTCACCCGAAATCGATGAAACTGGCGTTACTTCTCGACGTAGTCGCCCTGCAGACGTACACATTTTTCACAACGCTGACGCCATGATTCCATGGCAGCGGCGAAGGCTTCTTTAGGAGTCTGTTTTGACCACTGGAAAATCGCTGAGGCAATAGCAGCACGGCTGGTGAATGTGCCGCCACGGAGAGTGTCTTTCATTGTTGGAAAAAGCCAAAAGTCACTAGGAGCCAGGTCAGCTGAGTAGGGAGCATGAGGAATCACTTCAAAGTTGTTATCACGAAGAAACTGTTGCGTAACGTTAGCTCGATGTGCGGGTGCGTTGTCTCGGTGAAACAGCACACGCGCAGCCCTTCCCGGACGTTTTTGTTGCAGTGCAGGAAGGAATTTGTTCTTCAAAACATTTTCGTAGGATGCACCTGTTACCGTAGTGCCCTTTGGAACGCAATGGGTAAGGATTACGCCCTCGCTGTCCCAGAACAGGGACACCATCATTTTTTCAGCACTGGCGGTTACCCTAAATGTTTTTGGTGGCGGTAAATCTGTTTGCTTCCATTGAGCTGACTGGCGCTTTGTTTCTGGATTGAAAAATGGCATCCACGTCTCATCAATTGTCACAACCGACGAAAAGAAAGTCCCATTCATGCTGTCATTGCGCGTCAACATTGCTTGGCAACATGCCACACGGGCAGCCGTGTGGTCGCCCGTCAGCATTCGTGGCACCCACCTGGATGACACTTTTCGCATTTTCAGGTCGTCATGCAGGATTGTGTGCACAGAACCCACAGAAATGCCAACTATGGAGGCGATCTGTTCAACAGTCATTCGGCGATCCCCCAAAACAATTCTCTCCACTTTCTCGATCGTGTCGTCAGACTGGCTTGTGGAAGCCCAAGGTTGTTTCGGTTTGTTGTCACACGATGTTCTGCCTTCATCAAACTGTCGCACCCACCAACGCACGTTCGACACATCCCTAACTCCATCACCAAATGTCTCCTTCAACTGTCGATGAATTTCAATTGGTTTCACACCACGAAAATTCAGAAAACGAATGATTGCACGCTGTTCAAGTAAGGAAAACGTCGCCATTTTTAAGTATTTAAAACAGTTCTCATTCTCGCCGCTGGCGGTAAAATTCCATGTGCCGTACGGTGCTGCCATCTCTGGGATGTATTGACAATGAACGCGGCCTCATTTTAAAACAATGCGCATGTTTCTATCTGTTTCCAGTCCGGAGAAAAAAAATCGGAGGCCTTAGAACTTGAATGCACCTCGTAGTATCATTGGTGTGAGTCGTTACGTGTTGACGTGAGCGTTTTAGTGTCTTTGTTCGTTTGTTTCGTTTCTGTCACTGTTAAAATGCTAACCATTGAAAAACGTGTGTTTTCGGTTGAACAGTTTCAGTTTTCCCGGAGACAACACTCCTACATCGCAATACTGTGAGAGATTTGATTAACAAATTTCGAAGTACGGGTTCAGCGACAGATGCACCGAGAAGTGGTCGTCCTAGCGTTTTGTCTGAGGATAAACTACTCGATATTTCCGATAAAATGTCCACGAGTCCGAACAACTCAGTAAGAAAACTCGCCCACGAAAAGGATGTTAGTGTAGGAACGGCCCACACAGCTGTAAGGAAAAAATTAGAACTTTTCCCATACAAAGTGACAGTAGTGCAAAAACTGACAAATACTGATCATGGCAAAGGACTGCATTATGTTGATGGTTCAAAAATTTCGTTCAACAAAATGGAAGGGATATTCTTAATAAAACGTTTTCACTGATGAGGCGTGCTCTCATTTGTACGGCTACATTAACTCGCAAAATTCTCGTATGTGGATTTCTGAAAATCCATTGTGTAGTCATGAGGAATCACTTCATTCTGTGAAATCAGGAGTTTGGATTGCAATTTGTAGACGTCGGATTGTGGGTCCCATATTTTTCAACGAAACAATAACCGCACGACGATACTGATGGTTCTAATGTAGGGTGACCAAACGTCCCGGATATCCGGGATTGTCCCGGTTTTCATCACTGTGTTCCGGTGTCTCGAAAATTTGTTTCGGGACGCTCAAAAGTCCCGGAATTCAGTTTTTAAATACATTTCGTGAAACTTTCTCAAATTTTTGGAATTTCGCTATATTAAAGGAAATACAACACAAGAAATTAATATATTTTAGCTTATTTGTCTAAAACCTCCATTGTCCCATACTAGTAATCACAGTATCAGTATTGATACACTCAGGCAACAATTTACTTTGAGCGGTACTTTGCCCAACAAGTAGTAAGTTGTATTATTGTAACAGAGCTATGAAACTGTCCGATTGTCGCGTCACTTACTCACACACTCATTGTCAGAACAGTGTAGTAGTTGATGATGTTTTGTCAGACAAACTGCAATAGTTTTCTCTCATATTAGTGGTATTATTGCTGCAGTACTGTGAAACGCCGACCGGTGCGGCCGTGCGGTTCTAGGCGCTTCAGTCTGGAACCGCGTGACCGCTACGGTCGCAGGTTCGAATCCTGCCTCGGGCATGGATGTGTGTGATGTCCTTAGGTTAGTTAGGTTTAAGTAGTTCTAAATCTAGGCGACTGATGACCTCAGATGTTAAGTCCCATAGCGCTCAGAGCCATTTGAACCATTTTACTGTGAAACGCAATGCCGAAACGTGCCTGCAAGTTCAGTGACTGTTACTCCAAGGAATGGAATTTCATTACGAAAGGTCGTTTTGATTACGAAGCAGTGTTCCGTATGTAACTGTTTTATTAGTATAAGTCATGGTGAACGTTCCTGTGGTGTCACCGCCAGACACCACACTTGCTAGGTCGTAGCTTTAAATCGGCCGCGGTCCATTAGTACATGTCGGACCCGCGTGTCGCCACTGTGTGATCGCAGACCGAGCGCCACCACAAGGCAGGTCTCGAGATACGGACTAGCACTCGCCCCAGTTGTACGGACGACTTTGCTAGCGACTACATGGACGAAGCATTACTCATTAGCCGAGCCAATAGTTAGAATAGCCTTCAGCTAAGTCAATGGCTACGACCTAGCAAGGCGCCATTAGTAAAACTGCATGTATCTAAAGAGTCTCACTTGTATCGCCACAATCTCCAGATGTACCAAAAGGATGGATTAAAGTTAAGTATTCCAGAAGCTATGTACTTTTCTTTATAGCATTCATTACTTATCCTGTTTCAGACCTCACGCCCATCTGCGTGGGCGTAGCGCGTGCCTTTCGGCTTCCTCTCATTGTGTCTAGGCTGTCTTGTCTAGACACAACAGTTCCAACATAGTTGATCACATGAGGTCAAAGTAACACATTAACTGATACAGTGCACCGAGCTGCAGTAAAACTCTACAAAATTATTTTGTGAAACATCAGTCAAGTGAAGAGACGAAAGTTCGAGCAGCCGAGCTTACACTAGCCTACCACACGGTAAAACATCACCAAACTTTTAGATCTAGTGATTGTACTAATAAGCTTAACAGCATTATGTTTGATGATTCTTCCATTGCAAAACAGTTTAGTTCAGCAAGAACTAAAGTGTCAGCCTTAGTGAAAGGAGTTATTGCTCCACAGAGTGTAAAGGAAAGCCTTGAATACATCAAAAAGTCTTCTTACTACGGGAGATCCATTGATGCCAGCAATCATAAGGCCACTAAAATATTTCCGTTTGTTGTTCAGTTTTTCGATATTAATCAGGGAATTCAGACCAAACTTTTGAAGGTGAGTTCCCTACCTAATGAAACATCTGACGAAATTTCAAGATTTTATATGAATGCTATCGAAATGTTTGATCTTGAGAAAAATAAATGTGTGGCATTTTGTGGAGACAACACCAACACAAACTTTGGTGGTTTAAAAAGACAAGGCAATACAACGTATTTACCAAATTAAAGGCAACATTGCGTGAAAACATTGAAGGCATAGGGTGCCCTGCACATGTTTTACACAATAGCGTGCAGACATCTGCTGACAGTTTAAGCTGTGATGTTGAAACTATCGTCATGAAGGTATACTCACACTTTTACATATATACTGTTAGTACAGAGAGGCTTAAGGAGTTATGTCATTATTTGGGAATTGAATATATGAATCTAATGTGTCACTCGAAAACTCGCTGGTTATCACTGTTTCCAGCAGTTGAAAGAGTACTCCGCCTGTTTGAACCGTTAAAAGATTTTTCCAAAATGAAGACAAAGCCCCAAAAATTTTGGTTCAGTTTTTCAGTAACCCTTTAAGTGAAGCCTACTTACGGTTCATCCACAGTCAGCGTAGCACTTTGCAGCATGGGATAAAGAAAATTGAGGGAAGCACGAAAAGTGCAATAGAGGTAAATGATGTTTTGAAAAATACTGTCGAAACTGTTGCTAAGAGGAGAGAACAGCAGTTCATTTGTTTTAATGTTAAATCTCTCCTTAAAAGAGCAGAAGTATCAGAAGCAGCCGAAAGGAGTTTTAGAGAAGAAGTTATCAAGTATTATGACACTTGAGTAAAATATCTCAGAACGTTTAGCGCCTCATATTTAGCCTCATCGCCGGTGTTTGTTTGGATGTTACTGAAGAGAGTGCCAAAATTGGAAAGTGTTGAGGATACAGTTTCTTATTTGAAGAGTAAAGAGATTGAAATTGATGATTCCATTCTCTTTGATCAGTTCGGCATACTGACAAATTTTGTTGAAGAAAGTCTTCACAAGTGGAATGATGAAAAAAAAAAAACACCATTGGAATGTCATAATAAGTGTTTTTTTTTAAAAAGCTGTGACTGTCTTCAGCTTTGCTGTGAGTTGGTAATAATTGCAAGGTATTTATTTGCAATCCCAGTCCATAATGCTAATGTGGAAAGAATATTTTCGTTCACGAATATCCAGTGGACTAATGAAAGAAACAGAATGGAGGTGGACTCTCTTGAAGCAATCCTGCAGATCCTGTACAACTACAAAATGGATTGTGCCGAGTTTTAACACTATGTGTCAAAGAACAAAGACACGATCAAGAAGGCTGGAGCAGTGAAAAATACACTTTTCTCCAAGGACAGTCAATTCAATCTACAAGTGCTCAGTAATATTAAAGCTCATGTTAAAATTAATTGCTTAAAAGTTGAATGGCTGTAACATTTTGTAAAATCGCAATACATTTCTTTATTACTGTATACGTTTATTAAATGTAATTAATTATACAGATAATCTAGATGTCAATCTTTTTTATCCTCTTATTAGTTATAATAATCGGGTTAACAAAATGTATCAACAAAACATTAATATTTAAAATTAAGAAACCTGGGTACATGTGGAATGAGGTGTCCATTGGCACCCGGGTGAATGTGTCCCGGTTTTCACCGAAAATAATTTGGTCACCCTATTGTACTGGCCGGCCGAAGTGGCCGTGCGGTTAAAGGCGCTGCAGTCTGGAACCGCAAGACCGCTACGGTCGCAGGTTCGAATCCTGCCTCGGGCATGGATGTTTGTGATGTCCTTAGGTTAGTTAGCTTTAACTAGTTCTAAGTTCTAGGGGACTAATGACCTCAGCAGTTGAGTCCCATAGTGCTCAGAGCCAATTTGAACCTATTGTAATGGCTCTGGGCACTATGGGGCCTAACAGCTGAGATCATCAGTCCCCTAGAACTTAGACCTACTTAAACCTAACTAACCTAAGGACATCACACACATCCATGCCCGAGGGAGGATTCGAACCTGAGACCGTAGCGGTCGCGCGGTTCCAGACTGTAGCGCCTAGAACCGCTCGGCCACCCCGGCCGGCATTTGTAAGTAAAAATGAATATTCAATAAGTTAGTAACTTGTATTTCACTGAGTTTCATTTCGGCTAACAACCATACGGCACTGCGGAGAGTCTTTTTGAACACCCCGTTCTAAGAACCCTACCACAACAAAGGTCAGCATTTAATAACGATTGTGGTGTTTCTCACGCTGCTAAATACTGTATTTTCGGGCAACAACTAAGTTATTATGTGGCAGGTGTTATTAGAGCACAATTAATAAAGTCATTTCATGTAATAATCAAAAAACTAGGCACTCATCTTTTTGTGTTTCCTACGCTGGTCTCGTCGTAAAATCATGGCTCAATCGTTGAAAATCTAGGTGGTTATGATTCCAAGCTCGGATGCAAAGAGGCCTAGGTTTTATCCTGCTATATTCAAAAGTTATGTAGATGCGCTTCACAAAAACATTCTTCAAGATTAAACTTTTGCTGGACAATGGTGATGTAAAAAAATAATCAGCACTCCGAAATTAAGTTACACTTCCTTTTAATTGCAATATCACGTAAACACAAAACATCACTTCACAATACAAAACATACTTGAAAACATCTTCCTCACAGTCACTGTTAAAGTTCACATTTTATAAGCGGACTACGTTATGCGTCTTTCCTACATGACGTCCAAGACTTTGAAACGGCCCCTTTCAACAATTATACACGACTGTGCTTAAACTGACACACAATATTTTTAGCGCAACGCAATCTGACTTTCAAAAATCCCTACAAAAGAATGGCCCTGACTAACATTAAACTATACCTTTCACAAATCACTTACCTCACAAAAATCTTCTCTGCTCAAGCTACTGCAATACAGCGAGCGCCACTACTGCCAGCTAAATAAAAGATTCAAACTATGGAAGGCACTAACTACTGATAGGGATAGTTAGCAAATGAAAGATATTAATAGAGAACAAACAATGTATTTACCTTGATATCATCATATATAAATATAGCAGTTCATGACAAATTTCAAAACTCCGCCATCTCTCTCCCCACATCCACCACTGCTGGCGGCTCACCTCCAACTGCGCAACGCTACGCGCTGTTCACAGCCAGCTGCCTAACACTACAATGGCGAGTATTACAACAATGCAAAGCAGCCACAGACTGCACACAGCACAGCCAGTGATTTTCATACAGAGGTGGCGTTACCAATAAAAAAACCTAAACAGCCTACTTACAACTTGACTTTTTCAAGGTCCGGTTCTCTAACAACTCAACAACTAACTAATAATCGCTTACGCGCCCAAAAATCAGAGCTACAAGTACGTCAAAGATCATAGTGACAAAAGAAAGAATACACATAAGAATAATATCATTGCAATGTAAACATATCGATGTATCAAAAGCGAAATCAAATCTGAATGTTGGCTGAGAAATATGTTAAGTAGTTAACAGAAATACAGTAGAATATTACTGGTATCGAGAGGTTCAGATGAGGTACCATAATGGTTACGTAATTAAAGTACCATTACACCGTGTAAGTACGAGGAGAGCTATCGCAAATGTGAAAGGCTGGTATATTAAAAAAACCCGGTGCAACCGCAAGAATGTCGAATGCAAGCACACAAACATGCATCCACTGTGTGGTAGAGATGCCAGATGTCAGTTTGCGGGGTAATGTTCCATGCCCTGTTGCACTTGGTCGGTCAATACAGGGGCGGTTAGCGCTAGTTGTTGATGACGCTGGAATTTCCGTCTGACGATTGCCGATACATGTACTGGAGACAGATCTGGTGACGGCGACGCCAAGGCAACATGTCATCACTCTATAGAGCACGTTCGGCTAAAACAGCGATATATAGCGAGTGTTATCCTGTTGGAAAACAGCCTATGGAACGATGAATGGGAGCACAACAGGCCGAATCACCAGACTGACTTATACATTCGATGTCAGGATGCATGGGATAACCACGAATGTGCTCCTGCTGTCATACGAAATCGCACCCCAGGCAGTAACTCCAGCTGTGTTATGTAAACGTAGGCTTCCGCGGCCGTTGTCACAGTCAATAAAATTCTTCTGGGTTTGAGGCCGCATTGTCAACTATAAAATTCCGGCGTTTCGGCGACTGTTGCCTTCCCCAGGGAGTGCTGCTAACTGCTGAGTGAACTCTTGTTTGGTTGCTTTGGTGTTCTTTTATTGATCTTTGCATTGAGTGTTGTCATTGGCAGAAATACTCGTTTTCCATTGGACTTTCTTTTGTTACTTGCCATTGGTGGAAATTGGCGAATGGGAAACTGAGCTTCCTCCTCACCCTCATATGCAATGACAGCGCTCCTCCATAGTATGCAGGGTGTAAATTTTAAGTTGACAAACCAGGATAACTCAAAAAATAAGCTTCACACGAAAAAATGTGTAGAATCATAAGTTGATTATTTTCGAGGGGGACATCTGCTCGTGCTAAAATTAGCCCGCCACGCCAGCCCCCCTGAGGGTGGGGCGGAAGGCAACTTTAAAATTTCAAATGGGAACCTCCATTTTTTATTGCAGAATCAGATTCTACATAAAAAACTACGTACATTTTGTCTTAAACATTTGCTTTGATTCTTGGTAGTTGACGCTGTAACTGAACAAAATCCATGTCCTCATTTTTGCATTGAAAATGGTTACGCATAAATAAAAAATACTTACTTACTTCGTAAATTTTGATTCGCTAAAAGTAAAACTCTCCCTCTCTCTCAGTTTGTCTGTGTGGCCTCATGACCATGAAACAGACAAAAGTTATCCGAATCTGCGGAAAAAATTAATATTTGGATCAATATTTGTAAAACTCTAATTCCTCTCTCTTAAACCCCGCCCTATGGGGAGAGTTTTAGTTTTAGGGAATCAAAATTTACGAAGTAAATAATTATTTTTTATTTATCCGTAACCATTTTCCACGCAAAAATGAGAACATGGATTTTCCTCAATTACAGCGCCAACTACCAAAAATCAAAACAAATGTTTAAGACAAAATGTACGAAGTTTTTTATGTAGAATCTGATTCTGCAATAAAACATGGAGGTTCCCATTTGAAATTTTAAAGTTGCCTTCCGCCCCACCCCCAGGGGGCTGGGGTGGCGGGCTAATTTTAGCACCAGCAGATGTCCCGCTCGTAAGTAATCAACTTTGGATTCTACACATTTTTTTCGTGTGAAGCTTGTTTTTCGAATTATTCTGGTTTGTCAACTAAAAATTTACACCCTGTATAAGCAACCAAACAAGTGCTCACTCAGCAGTTAGCAGTACAGCCTGAGGAAGACGTCTTGCAACAGTCGCCGAAACGTCGGAATTTCATAGTTGACAATGCGGCCACAAGCCCAGAAGAATTTTATTGACTATAACTCCAGTTGTAGGTCCAGTGTGTCTAGGCCACAGACAGATTCGTTGCAGGTCTTCAACTGAACTTTTCCTATACTAGGAAATGAGACACTTAAAGTAGTAAAGGAGTTTTGCTACTTAGGGAGTAAAATAACCGATGATGGTAGAAGTAGAGAGGATATAAAAAGCAGACTGGCAATGGCAAGGAAAGCGTTTCTCAAGAAGAGAAATTTGTTAACATCGAGTATAGATTTAAGTGTCAGGAAGTCGTTTCTGAAAGTATTTGTATGGAGTGTAGCCATGTATGGAAGTGAAACATGGACGATAACTAGTTTGGACAAGAAGAGAATAGAAGCTTTCGAAATGTGGTGCAACAGAAGAATGCTGAAGATAAGGTGGGTAGATCACGTAACTAATGAGGAGGTATTGAATAGGATTGGGGAGAAGAGAAGTTTGTGGCACAACTTGACTAGAAGAAGGGATAGGTTGGTAGGACATGTTCTGAGGCATCAAGGGATCACAAATTTAGCATTGGAGGGCAGTGTGGAGGGTAAAAATCGTAGAGGGAGACCAAGAGATGAATACACTAAGCAGATTCAGAAGGATGTAGGTTGCAGTAGGTACTGGGAGATGAAGAAGCTTGCACAGGATAGAGTAGTATGGAGAGCTGCATCAAACCAGTCTCAGGACTGAAGACCACAACAACAACAACAATATAGCCATCACTGGCGCCGATACAAAACGAGCTGTCATCAGAAATCACAACAGAACTCCACCCTGCCCACCAATGCGCTCTCACTTGAAACCACCGAAATTGTAAATGGTGGCGGTTTGGGGTCAGTGGAACGCACACTACATCGCGCCTAACTCGGAGTTGTCCTTGAAGCAACCGATGTGTAACGGTCTGTCGCGTCACTGCAGTGCTAACTGTTCCTCAAATTGCTGCTGCAAATGCAGTACAATGCGCCAGAGCCATACACCGAAGACGATCGTCTTTCCTCTCGATAATGCCAAGTGACCACCTGGAGCCTCGTCTTCTTGCGACCGTATGTTCCCGCGACCACCGCTTCCAGCAATCATGTACAGTGCCTACATTCCTGCCAAGACTTTGTGTAACATTGCAGAAGTAACATCCAGCTTCTCGCTGCCCAATTACACCACCTTGTTCAAACTCCGTAAGATGTTGACAGTGGCGTCTTTGTTGCCTTAAAGACATTCTTGAATAGCCGGCGGCTGTGGCCGAGCGGTTCTAGGCGCTTCAGTCCGGAACCGCGCTACTGCTACGGTTGCAGGTTCGAATCCCGCCTGGTGCATGGATGTGATGTCCTTAGGTTAGTTAGGTTTAAGTAGTTCTAAGTGTAGGGGACTGATGACCTCAGATGTTAAGTCTCATAGTGCTTAAGGGGCTCCGGAAAGGCTCAAAATCATGAAAAGTTCAATTTTTACTTTTTTGCGTTTTCTGAATCTGCAGACTATTACCTTTTAATAGATATATAATTTATTCAATTCCGAAGACTACAACTATTTTTAAATTTTTTTTTGAAATGTGTTCTACATGGGCGTGACCCACTGTGGCGCTGTTAAACTGCTGTCAAATGGTGTTATTATTACCGTCCGTGTTCATAGGGTACATTTTAGTGATGTGAGATAAAGTATGTGTTGTGGATAACCTGTGATGGTTCAATATATATCGCTGGTGTGATTGTCGATTGTTTCATGTTTATTTACTCTGTCGTCATCTCGAAAATATTCGTAATTAATTCTGTGTCTTGAATCTCTGTTTTGTTGAAGTATAAAATGAGTAAAAGTAAAGTTATTAGAAATCCTCTGAAGGCTTTTAAGAAAAGGAGGAATGTTGGAAAGCCAAAGGTATGTGTTATTACTGTAAACAATAAAGACGATAACCAAGTGAGTGAACCTAGCCTCTCACGTACACCTGCCCATAGCAGTCAAAGTGGGAAAGAAAATACTTCACAGAAGAAGCTTGGTTCAATGAGTGAAAACTATGAATGTTTTATGGGCGAATCTGATGTGAATGAAATGCTTGATATGTCGGTTCTCAAAGGAATTTTTTCAAACTGTGTAAGATGTATTCATTGTAGTGAAGTTGGTCTGGAACTCTCCATAATAAAGCACGTAGGACTTGCTAGTGAAATACAACTGAAATGTGATAAGTGTTCATACATGACCACCTTTTGGAACAGTGTTGCAGTAACTGCAACTGAAGAAAATGGTAGCAAAATCTACGAACACAACAACGAGCGATGCTTGCTTTAGACAAGGAACGCCTTCGGGCTGCAGATAGGGCTGTAAAGAGTCTAGAAACACAAGCAAGAGTAAACAGGAGGAGGAACAAGAGGAAGCTGGAGGAGGAGTTTGCAGAGGATGAAGAAAATCCATCCTATGGACCTGGAATGCACTAAAAAGTTAATCCAATCTTTGTCGCTCGATTCCCAAAACTTTTATTTTCTCATACTAATTACATGTTTTCTAAGGATATTCCAAACATATTTGTTTAAAACTTTCAGTAAATGTTACACAGTACCTTCTGCATAATTTAACACAGCGTTTTTCCAAAAAACTGTATATTTTGAATATATAAATAAAAAATTGCAAAAAAATGTTGTGAATTTTCATTACAATTGAAAAAAAATCATCTTTAATAACTGAACAAAAATTTTGTAAAATCCCTGTGTTAAGTTGTAGCCCATATTCCAATAAATAATCTGTAAAAAGTCTAACTTCCTACCTCAAATACTTTGTGAGGAAAGATGTAATTTATAAGCGTTATTTTAACATTGCAAGTATAGGGCGTTCCGGAGCCCCTTAAAGCAATTTGAACCATTCTCGAATAATGTCAACTCATCACCTCCAACCCCAATAAAGCGAACCTCATTTGCATCCTCATAGATGCGCTTCTAGCTCCACCCTTGTGCTACTGGTGGGAAATTTGAAGAGACGTCATGTATCAGATGTAGAAACATGTCTACAACTTTCGTTTATCTCACTGTTGATGTTACGACCTTTTTTTGCGTCAGTGTAGATCAGTACTCTTTTTAAGTGAACACGGTACCAGCTTACGGAATATTGGATAAACTTTGTGATTGCATCCATGACTTCCCAGCAGCAAAAACCCGACACCTCCTTCTTGAAGAGATTAAATCGTCAAATGTAAAAATATTTAGAAAGTTTACCAAACACAACAATCAATATTGTTTATAATTTGTACTGATTAATTCTGCATAATGTCAAGTGTATATTCTTTAGTATGCGATGTCTTTGATCTGCTGTAAAGAAGTGAAAAGGTAGTGTGACATGTTTACTCTTTGCAAGTAAAGTTCTTTGAATTATTTGGAGGTAAATGGTATTGCGGTATATTTATGTTGATTTCTTAATATGTTTAAATAATGAAATTTTTGAAAATATGTTTGCTGGCAACTATGTAATAACTGGTTCATCCATAGGGACTTTGTACTGTATAAAGAGAAACGCAAAGTAGTTCCCCTCTGCAGCGGAACTGAGTTGGCGCGCTAGGAAAAGGTGGATGTGGCGCTCAGTGTGGGCGGCAAGTGAGAGAGATCAGTAGTCAGTGGGCAGCAAGTAACTGGTGAGTAAACAGCGCAGGTGCCGAGTGTGGCTTACAAGTAGAATGGAATGGCCTCGGATTTAATATGTGGCTGTAAAATGGTGATCTCGATCTGGGAAAAGCTCTAAAAATGATAGTAACAACGCCAAGAAGAGGTAAATAGAGCTAATTACTACCAATCGAAAGACCACCTAGCTACCACATGCTCGCCACCACGATTGCGCAACTACTTAGTCACACATACGGAAGGTCAGAACTGTATTACTGAATGAACCAGTAATGTTGTGTTTGGTTTTGTAAAAATATAATCCTAATATTCAAAATGAGTTTGAACAATGTGTCCATCCTATGCACTTATCCAAGTAGGATCCTCTCCTTTAAGTGATGATATCGCAGAGTGTCCTTTGCATAAAAAAGCGCTAACAGTTTTACAGTGCATTTCATTAATGTGTGGCAAAGTAATGCCAGTACTCTTAATGTGCAGGGTAAAATTTACTTGTTTTTCATACATACAAAAGAGATTATTTATGTTTGAGTATTTTGAAACTTAACAAGAAAATGAACTTTAATATCAGTTTAGGAAAGAGAATTACTTGGAAAACAGAAGTGTTCTAATGTTTGTTGCCTTAAAGTTGTTTTCAAAACTAATCGCTTCACAAGTGGTATCTTAAAACGCTTTGTCATGAGGTTGTTTCAAGTAAAAGTTTATTGGAGATTATCTCTGATTTTGTAGAGATTTTGTCAGGGTAAAGAATGTTAAAATAGTACAAACTTATTGGTCTAAAATGAAAGAGTAATCCAATTCTACCTTAATGCTACATAATTTTGAAAGTGTGTATAGTTTTGCTGTTACAATGAAAGGGATAGTTTGTGGGACCACCTTTCTTTCCCATCATAATAAAAAGGATAAATCAGATTAGTAGGTTTCTGGCTAATGAATCTGGAAGTGATTACAGAGAAGCAAAGGTAGGAGGTGTGTATGCTGTGTCTCCTTATTGCTTTTGTATAGTAAATGTGTGAATTAACTGTACTTGACTATTATCATGTGCAATCTGGTCTTGCCTGGGTTGTGAAGAGCAACTTTAGACTATATTAGATAAAGGCAAAAGTAATGATTAAAGTAAACAAGAGAAAAGGGCTCGTTTGCAAATCTTGTGACTGCTTTACTGCTAAAGTGACAACTGCTGCTATTCACTACGTAATTTGTCCATTGGGTGTGTTCATTGCACTTTACAGACACTATTTAATGAAAATTCATTTTATATTAGTAAAAATAGGTTATTTATAGTTAATGTTTTTACATTATTGTGCCTATTTAGGCTAACGACTGTATAACTGTTTCATTTAACAGTAATCAGTTAATGTTACTTCTTGCAAAATTATTTCTTTCTGTTAACTACCTACAGCTATTTTTACGAAATTAGGGTTCGATACCAATTTTCCGTTAGGCAAACTCTGTCAAACTTCTGAACTCCTCGCAGAGAGTAACATCCACTGCAAGTCTAGACCACATTTGACAAATTTACTACCGCAGTAGTGTTATACGCGGCTGCTAAGGAACAAGTTTGCAACGCTTTAGAGGAGATATAAAATTACGTCTACAACGAGTGATGGTTCCCGCATGTGGAATGGTCTAAGGCATCAGGAAAGCCAAACTCATATTTGCGATGGTATAAGTCGCATAATTCGACGCCACGAAGACAAGTAATAATCTCCGTCGCTGCAAAACGGTACGTGCCTTCAAAGTACCTAAATCTCCGGCAACTGTGCTGACACCGACAATACTAACATTAACCGCCCATAGTGTTGTATACGAGCTGTGTCGACATGTTTTTGGGTGTTAAGTTCAATAATCATTTAATGTTTTATGCAAAACTACTTATTTAACGTAAAGTGTTCCAAGTAGGGTTCGTTTCCTATACTAAAGAGAATGAAACCGAGAATCCATTGGTGTGAAACATTATTGCGCAACTGAGTGTTTTCTTGCAAAGCAAATTTAAATTATCACTCAAGTGCAACAATTAAAGTAGATGTGGAGAACTGTAGATTGCCTTAAAAGTAAGTAAAGTAAATAACAATTCCACCTAGTGTGTGAACTTGGTTATTGGGACCTTCTGTTCAAGAAATTCCGTAAAGTAACTGTTTCAATAAAACTGAGAAAAACCATGTATAAAACCTTTTGCAATTATTTCGATACTTACAAAAGTATCGTAAAATATTTCTAGTGTATAATACATGTTTCCAGAGGTAGTGTTGTTGCTGACCTTACCTCCAAAAATGTAAGTAGGCATTATTGTCGTTCCGGCGTTGGTTTCATAGACCAAAACTTTCTAAGTGTGCGCTTACCCGCAGCTCGTGGTCCTGCGGCAGCGTTCTCGCTTCCCGCGCCCGGGTTCCCGGGTTCGATTCCCGGCAGGATCATGGATTTTCTCTGCCTCGTGATGACTGGGTGTTGTGTGCTGTCTTTAGGTTAGTTAGGTTCAAGTAGTTCTAAGTTCTAGGGGACTGATGACGATAGATATTAAGTCCCATAGTGCTCAGAGCTATTTGAATCTAGTGTGCGCGTGTGACCTACTCTGAAAGCAGTGATTATTCAGCTATCTACGTGCATTAGCCTGTTCCTTCTGTGACAGCAATTATTAAAAAAGTTTTAGTAAGAACCAAAATATAGTAAAGACCAAATTTGGTGAATTTGTCGAATAACGTCAATCGTTTCGTCACTTTGGCTGACGACCGTGTTTTTCAGTACTATTATCACTCGCAAGGAGTAGTTTGACGGAATAGAAAAACTGCAACTAAGACTACACGATAACTTCACATTTGACCGAGCTTTATCCATTACGCGGCATCTGAGGTCACTAGCGGTTGTTAAGGAGGTAGTTGTGGTCAAGTGCTTCAATCACCGAAGCTAGAATAACATCTGAAGTAATAAACGTAATTGCAAGAGCAGAAACCGTGGGTGTTGTAAGCGGCCTTTGTGTGTGTGAAATATTACGGGACTTAACTGCTAAGGTCATCAGTCCCTAAGCTTACACACAACTTAACCTAAATTATCCAAAGGACAAAATACACACACCCATGCCCGAGGGAGGACTCGAACCTCCGCCGGGACCAGCCGCACATAAGCGGCCTTTAGAAGGTGACAGAACAGCACTTACAACGACATGCGACCGTTATAGAATGAATATAAACAAAAGTAAAAACTGGATAACGGAATGCAGTCGAATTAGATTAGGCGATGGTGAAGGAATTAGATTAGAAAATGAGACACTAAAAGCGATGGGTTCGTTTTGCTATGTGGACAGCAAAATAACTGATGATGGCCAAAGCAGATATGACAGAAAATGGAGACTGGCAACAGCAAGAAAATTGTTTCTGAACAAGAGAAACTCGATTAAAAGAATGGATGGGTTGGCGTGAGGGGACACATTATTATGGCAGCCCCATTAACTTTGATGTCCATGGCGTTCCTCTTGATGAGCATCAACCATCAAGCATGTGATCTTGGTCAAATTGTTGGCACCATTTAACTACTGCTGGACGGGTTATTGGATGTGGTCCATATGCGGCCAGAATTTCACGGTGAATCTGTCTGCAGTTTAGACGTTTTGTCCACAAGAATCATACTATCCCGCGTATTTCACGTTAGGAATACAAAAAAATGTTGAAATGTGTGAGAAATCTTATGGGACTTAACTGCTAAGGTCATCAGTCCCTAAGCTTACACACTACTTAACCTAAATTATCCTAAGGACAAACACACACCCATGCCCGAGGGAGGACTCGAACCTCCGCCGGGATCAGCCACACAGTCCATGACTGCAGCACCATAGACCGCTCGGCTAATCCGGCGCGGAGTTAGGAATACATTGCAGTTTATATCTTCTGCTATCGAGTTTTTTTAGTCTCATTGAGTACCATTGTGTGTGTGTGTGTGTGTGTGTGTGTGTGTGTGTGTGTGTGTGTGTGTGTTTGTGTGTGTAATTTACACCGGGTTTATTGGCAGTATTTTAATGACTAACGTAAGAATATACGTTGTAGTTGTTTATTATAACAGTGGTGATTCTATTTGCATAAATATTACGTTCAAGAAAGGAAAAGAAAATTAGATTGGCGGCATATTGACCCCAATGGTACTCAGAGCAAAAAATAAATATATATTAAGGTGGTATCTGTTCCCGGAAGAACAGATACCATTGATGACCGTGCAGCTTCTCTAGAATGAAATGATAATTAAATGGACACCCTAGCTGCAAACAGGCGTTGATATACATAATTGGGGACGTGTTGAAAATGTGTACGCCGACCAGGCCTCGAACCCGGGATCTCCTGCTTACATGGCAGACGCTCTAGCCATCTGAGCCACCGAGGGCACAGAGGACAGTGCGCCTGCAGGGACTTATCCCTTGCACGCTCCCCGTGAGACCCACATTCCCAACATGTCCACACCACTACATTCGTAGTGCGCCTAATAGATGTTTGCCCAATACACTCATTACTCGTGGCAAATTAATCTACCAAGTCCCGTACGCGTTGGGGCATACCGCGTGCGTTCGCACAAGACAATGGCTGGATAGCCACTATAGTTAAAATATGGCTACCCGGCCACTCACCTTCTTGTGGGAACGCACTCGCTATGCCCCAAGTCGTATGGGACTTGGTAGATTAATTTGCCACGAGTAATGAATGTGATGGGCAAACATCTACTATGCGCACTAAGAATGTAGTGGTGTGGGAATGTGGGTCGCAAGGGAAGCGTGCAACGGATGAGTCGCTGGAGGCACACTATCCTCTGTGCCCTCGGTGGCTCAGATGGACAGCCGGCTCAGTAGTCACCGTGTTCGGTCAGAGGACTTCGTGCTCTCTCTAATAGTAATAATAATAATAATAATTAAAAAAAACTCAGTCAAGGAGTCAAAGATCAACTTGAACGGATGTCTCGTGACGTCCGCCCAGACCAAACGCAACGAACCATATCGGAAAAACGAAAAAAAAAAGATAGAGCGTCTGCCATGCAAGCAGGAGATCGCGGGTTCGAGTCCCAGTCGGGGCACACATTTTCAATGCGTCCCCAATGATGTGTATCAACGCCTGTTTGCAGCTAGGGTGTCGATTTAATTACCATTTCAAAAAATAAATTTTAGTGCGTTGCAAATATAAAACTGGACAATACATCACTGGATACAATTGACTCAGAGAGAGAGAGAGAGAGAGAGAGAGAGAGAGAGAGTCATAGGTTTTGATAAAAATAGCTTTGAAAATAAGGGAGATATGATTTTCCAAACTGCTTGTGGGGTCATATAGACCTCAGTGGAACTAGGAAGCTTACAACAACAGCTGATACAAGAAACCCTGACAGCGGGCACTAATATAAGCGGTAAATTATATTTTCAGTGTTGCTGATGTTTGGTGTTACAGCTGCTCAACGTAACATTCATCATTCTATTTTCATAAATGTTACATTCAGGGATGATATTGACCCCAGTGATAGTGCAAACAGGATGAGTAATTTTCAATGTGTTGTAAGCATAAAAATGAAGGAAACACTGTTGGATACAATTGCGTCAGAGGGAGGAAGTCATATGTTTTGAAAATAATAGTTTTGAAAATAATAGTTTTGCAAACAATGAGGATACATATTTTCTACGTGTTTATGGAGTCATATGGTACTAGGAGGACTAAGTGCAAATTCAGAGCCGGCCAGTGTGGCCGAGTGGTTCTGGGCGCTACAGTCGCAGGTTCAAATCCTGCCTCGGGCATGGAGCCGGCCGCGGTGGTCTAGCGGTTCTAGGCGCGCAGTCCGGAACCGCGCGACTGCTACGGTCGCAGGTTCGAATCCTGCCTCGGGCATTGATGTGTGTGATGTCTTTAGGTTAGTTAGCTTTAAGTAGTTCTAAGTTCTAGGGGACTGATGACCAGAGATGTTAAGTCCCATAGTGCTCAGAACCATTTGAACCATTTTTCGGGCATGGATGTGTGTGATGTCCTTAGGTTAGTTAGGTTTAAGTAGTTCTAAGTTCTAGGGGACTGATGACCTCAGATGATGAGTCCCAAAGTGCTCAGAGCCATTTGAACCATTTTTTGCAAATTCAGACACACACTGTGATGCACCTGTCATACATGCCGCATGAGAAAAATGTCTGTAGGATACGTGAATATGTACTCTCTTCTCATAATGCGCCACCCTCATTGCGCCGTAGTGTTAGTGTGGGACGAAATGTGTAACTTGCTCTCTGAAATGGGGTTGGGTTGGTTTGGGGGAGGATACCAGACAGCGAGCTCATTGGTCTCATTGGATTAGGGAAGGACAGGGAAGGAAGTCGGCCGTGCCTTTTCAGAGGAACCAACCCGGAATTTGCCGGCTCAGGAGGTCTCTTGAAGTCCCTGGGTAAGACACATTGCGAGGCGTGAAGGAATCGTCAGTTTGGTAATGAATGGAAGCGTGTGTGGGGGGGGGGGGGGGGGGGTGGAGGGGGAAGGGGGTGTGAGAGGGGGGGTGGAGGGGGGAGGATAAAAGTTGTAGAGGGAGACTAGGATATGAATGCAGTAAGCAGCCGCAGATGGAAATGTTATCCTGAGGTGAAGAGGTTTACACAGGCTATGTTAGTGTGGAGAACTACACTACTGGCCATTAAAATTGCTACACCACGAAGATGACGTGCTACAGACGCGAAATTTAACCGACAGGAAGAAGATGCTGTGATATGCAAATGATTAGCTTTTCAGAGCATTCACACGAGGTTCGCGCCAGTGGCTACACCTACAACGTGCTGACACGAGGAAAGTTTGCAACCGATTTCTCATACGCAAGCAGCAGTGGACCGGCGTTGCCTGGTGAAACGTTGTTGTGATGCTTCGTGTAAGGAGGAGAAATGTATTCCATCACGTTTCCGACTTTGATAAAGGTCAGATTGTAGCTATAGCAAATGCGGTTTATCGTATCACGACATTGCTGCTCCTGTTGGTCGAGATCAAATGACTGCTGGCAGAATATCGAATCGGTGGGTTCAGGAGTAATACGAAACGCCGTGCTGGATCCCAACGGCCTCGTTTCACTAGTAGTCGAGATGACAGGCATCTTATCCGCATGGCTCTAACGGATCGTGCAGCCACGTCTCGATCCCTGAGTCAACAGATGGGGACGTTTGCAAGACAACAACCACCTGCACGAACAGTTCGACGACGTTTGCAGCAGCATGGGCTATCAGCTCGGTGACCGTGGCTGCGGTTACCCTTGACGCTGCATCACAGACGGGAACGCCCGCGATGCTGTACTCAGTGACGAACCTGGGTGCACGAATGGCAAAAAGTCATTTTTTCGGATGAATTCAGGTTCTGTTTACAGCATCGTGATGGTCGCATCCGTGTTTGGCGACATCGCGGTGAACGCACATTGGAAGCGTGTATTCGTCGTCGCCATACTGGCGTATCACCCGGCGTCACGGTTTGGGGTGCCACTGGTTACACGTCTCGGTCACCTCTTGTTCGCATTGACAGCACTTTGAACAGTGGACGTTAATTTTCAGGTATGTTACGACCCGTGGCTCTACCCTTCATTCGATCCCTGCGAAACCCTACATTTCAGGAGGATAATGCACGACTGCACGTTGGAGGTCCTGTACGAACCTTTCTGGATACAGAAAATCTTCGACTGCTGCCGTGGCCAGCACATTCTCCAGATCTCTCACCGATTGAAAAGTCTGGTCAATGGTGCCCGAGCAACTGGCTCGTCATAATACGCCAGTCACTACTCTTGATGAAGTGTGGTATCGTGTTGAACCTGCATGGTAGCTATAGCTTTAGACGCCATCCAAGCTCTGACTCAATGCCCAGGCGTATCAAGGCCGTTATTACGGCCAGAGGTGGTTGTTCTGGGTACTGATTTCTCAGGATCTATGCACCCAAATTGCGTGAAAATGTAAACACATGTCAGTTCCAGTATATTATATTTGTCCAATGAAAACCCGTTTATCATCTGCATTTCTTCTTGGTGTAGCAATTTTAATGGCCAGTAGTGTACATGAAACCCGTCTTCATACCGTAGTGCAGAAGGGCACAGTAGCTGTGTTAGCCCAGTTAGACGAGGACTCGATCGAAAAGTTTACATTTCAAATACATTTTCGGTAACTAGGGCAATACTTCGTACTGAAATGAGTTGCTCATATTTGAATTATGTCACAAGCGGCTCATCTACTGGAACGTCTTTGCTTCTATTGCCTTGTAGTCTCATCCGCGTCACTTTTTCGGTGTTATTTACAAAACATGGTGTTTATGTAGGTCTGGATGTGGACCAGAGGATCGGCGTAAGTTGTCCGCCCCGAGACCGGAGCTGTTAATACAGGTAGTCCGAAATGGAGCGGAGTGATTTCCGCCGGTAGCGGCGATGTTTGCCTGCCGGCTGTGACGTCACCGCTCCCTGTTTGCCGTGCGCTCCCGATGATGGGGGCGTGCGGTGCGGCCGAACCGCAGCGCCGCACGCCCGACTAAACCCGCTGATAGCGCGCGGCGTTTATTTTTGGGGCGGCAGGCGGCGACGCCCGCCTACCTGGGCCGGCGTGTTTGGCGAAACGGACGGACAGACCGAGGCGGAGCAGTGCGTGAGGCCGCAAAGCCAGCCGCACGCGCAAACACGCACTCACGCACGCACCGCGGCGGCTGCGGCTGCTATTTGCCGACGCGGACCGCGGCCGCGCGACTGACACGCGCGCGGCTAAATATTCATCAGCATTTGTGGCGGCGCGTTGCCGCGCTTCGTCACGCAATGCGCTCCGCGTGTCTGCCTGCTAATGAGTGCGTTCGTTTAATGCGCTTCGCCGCGGAAAGGATGCATCCACCTATTACGCTTCACGATCTGCGTCAAGAAAGCCTGAGCTTGGTGACGGCGATGCGTTTCAACTTCGCGGATGTCTTTCCACTAAACTGTTATCCACTAAAGGTCGTATTGCCTCCGTTCTTCCTACAACACAGAGAATACTTTATAAGCCAGTCGCCCCCACACTGGGAGTCATTACTTCCTTGGGGATAAAATGTAATTTTCTGAGATATAAAAGCAATAGTGTTGAATTGTGTTTGAGTCATGACATTAAATTATTTTTAAAATCAATATTACACTATCTCGGTAGACTGATTACATGTTGTTGTTGTTGTGGGCTTCAGTCCTGAGACTGGTTTGATGCAGCTCTCCAAGCTGCTGTATCCTGTGCAAGCTTCTTCATCTCCCAGTACCTACTGCAACCTACATCCTTCTGAATCTGCTTTGAGTATTCATCTTTTGGTCTCCCTCTACGATTTTTACCCTCCACGCTGCCCTCCAATGCTAAATTGGTGATCCCTTGATGCCTCAGAAGATGTCCTACCAACCGGTCCCTTCTTCTAGTCAAGTTGTGCCACAAACTTCTCTTCTCCCCAATCCTATTCAATACGTCCTCATTAGTTATGTGATCTACCCATCTAATCTTCAGCATTCTTCTGTAGCACCACATTTCGAAAGCTTGTATTCTCTTCTTGTTCAAACTAGTTATCGTCCGTGTTTCACTTCCATACATGGCTACACTCCATACAAATACTTTCAGAAACGACTTCCTGACACTTAAATCTATACTCGATGTTAACAAATTTCTCTTCTTCAGAAACGATTTCCTTGCCATTGCCAGTCTACATTTTATATCCTCTCTACTTCGACCATCATCAGTTATTTTACTCCCTAAATAGCAAAACTCCTTTAGTACTTTAAGTGTCTCATTTCCTAATCTAATTCCCTCAGCATCACCCGATTTAATTTGACTACATTCCATTATCCTCGTTTTGCTTTTGTTGATGTTGATCTTATATCCTCCTTTCAAGACACTGTCCATTCCGTTCAGCTGCTCTTCCAAGTCCTTTGCTGTCTCTGACAGAATTACAATGTCATCGGCGAACCTCAAAGTTTTTATTTCTTCTCCATGGATTTTAACACCTACTCCGAATTTTTCTTTTGTTTACTTTACTGCTTGCTCAATATACAGACTGAATAACATCGGGGAGAGACTACAGCCCTGTCTTACTCCCTTCCCAACCACTGCTTGCCTTTCATGTCCCTCGACTCTGATAACTGCCATCTGGTTTCTGTACAAATTGTAAATAGCCTTTCGCTCCCTGTATTTTACCCCTGCCACCTTCAGAATTTGAAAGAGAGTATTTGAGTCAACATTGTGAAAAGCTTTCTCTACGTCTACAAATGCTAGAAACGTAGGTTTGCCTTTCCTTAATCCAGCTTCTAAGATAAGTCTTATGGTCAGTATTGCCTCACATGATTACATGAGCTGCCAATAATTGCACTCTTTTCAAATATTACCATTAATGTGTGACACAATTTGGTGTATACTACTGTTTGTTGCGGGCTTTCTAAAATAAAATGAAATGGTGTGGCCCTCAACTACGTACCCTCTGACTCAGAGTTGAAATATTAAAAGTTTTGGCTGGTTTCGTTGTCTAGGGGCTGGGATACGTAGGTGACGCACTACAAGGCAAATACTGCCGAGTCTGCAATATACAATATGAATAGACAGATGAATCGAGTGGTCGAAGGTTACTTTCACACGGCAGTTGCGAATTTTTAATGCAACATAGTAATTTATAAATGAAAGATTCCAAATAAATAAAATGTGCAGGTACTATCTTAACGACTTTAAATGATGAATACGATTGCAGAAGTACCTTATAGAATGCCGTTTATTACTGCAAGCCGGCCGCTGTGGCCGAGCGGTTCTAGGCGCTTCAGTCCGGAACCGTGCCGCTGTTACGGTCGCAGGTTCGAATCCTGCCTCGGGCATGGACGTGTATGATGTTCGAAATGGTTCAAATGGCTCTGAGCACTATGCGACTTAACACCTGTGGTCATCAGTCACCTAGAACTTAGAACTACTTAAACCTAACTAACCCAAGGACATCACACACATCCATGCCCGAGGCAGGATTCGAACCTGCGACCGTAGCAGGGCCGGTTCCCCTTATTCTGCCTCATCGACACTATGTCGGCGATTGCTGCAGAAACAAGTTCTCCACATACCCGTACACCACCATTACCACGCAAACATAGTGGTTACACTCGCCTGGTATGAGACGTTCCCTGTGGGGGGGGGGGGGGGGGGTTCCATCGAGGGCTGAACCCCACAGTAACGCTGAAAGAGTGGTTCAGTGTGGGGTGGCGGAGGGGTGAAATGGACTGCGGTAGTTGTCATGGGGTTTTGGCCCACTGCGGATGCGGCAGGGATGGAGCCTCTCCGTCGTTTCTAGGCCCCCAGTTAGCACACAATACAATACAATAGGTGGTTATGTTGATAATCGTGGGAGAAGAGGGTGTGGGGGGGGGGGGGGGTTGCACTCAGGGCTAATGGTCTCAGAAAGGTTGAGAACCACTATTATGAGCCGACCAGCGAATCAACACAAGGGACAAAGTGTCCACTGTTCTACCAGTATCGATGGCATAAAGCTCATCCACCGACCTGATACAGTCGCATTCTACATGTAAACACAACATGACAAAGTATACACTTGCAGTTTGGAGAAAATTCTTGTGGACTCTCCATCGAGCTACTCACAAGTCAACTTCACGTTTGGCCCTGTAAGTACTGCAGTCACAAACTGTAACGAAACTGTCAACAGGGATGCAGGATTTTAGTGTTATTCTTTTGTTGTTGTTATTGTTGGTTTGCTGCAGCTATCCACGCTGCCCTATCCTGCGCAAGCCTCTTCATCATTGCATAACTACCTCAACATAACATCAATTTGAATCAAGCTCACTGGTCTCCTCATCCATTCTTTTCGTCGAACTGCGCCGTAAATTTCTTTATCCTTGAACTCGATCCACTACTTCCCCATTAGTTACTCAATCCACGTAATTAATCTTCAGTATTCTTCGGCAACACCACCTTTCAAAAGCTTCTGTCCACTTCCTATACCAAATGCATATCGTCCACGTTTCACTGCAGGAAAGACTTCCTAACACATTTATTTTTTACTAGCTAACAAACCCGGCATTGCCCGGTTATTCATTTTGCCATGCTCGAGGCAGGATTCGAACCTGCGACCGTAGCAGCAGCATGGTTCCGGACTGAAGTGCCTAGAACAGCTTGGCCACAGCTGCCGGCCTTCGTACAAGTTGTGAGTAACATATCGTTTGCTGTGTTTTATTCCTGCTACCATAAGAATTTTGAAGTATGTACTCCAGTCAGTGCTGTCAAACACTTTCTCTGAATCTACAAATACTGTAAATATAGTATCGCAACAATGACTGATTAAACTGATACTGCGGTAATATGCACAGCTGTTAGAAACTATGTCCTTGGGATCTTACACAATGCAGCATTCGCAACCACAGTTAAATACGACTGTCCAACAAGAGAAGATAATGTGCTGGGTCACCTGTGGATCCGCATTTCTTTCAGAAATTTGGAGAACAGAAAATGAACGGTAAATAACAGTTGTAAGCAGTGACTGAAGAACATATTTTCTTTCAGGAAAGTGGTTATTCTTCGTATTTTACTGCCACTGTTAACACATACTGATAAGATGAATATTGAACTAGGCCGTCTTGGGATCAACCTATTGAATGGGCACGTAATATTCCGCTTTAAAAATAATTTTGTTCGTCACACAAAAGGCGATTTTCGTCGATACTGGACATCGCATGAAGGAAAGTGTTTGGGATGAATCCAGCAACACAATGAAAAAACTAATCCCTGGCAAACTACCAGAGAAAATCCTTAGGAGGCTCTCCCTTCTCTCTCCCTCTGTCTCTCTCTATCTCATACTGGTTAGCATTCTCTCTGTATACATCCTCCCCCAGCCCTCACTCATTCAGTATGCACCTTCTCCCAACACTGGCCTCTTCTTAGCTGTGCCCAGAAAACATGTGTAGCACCTGCAAGGGATGCTGATCTGTCCATCCCCTCTCGCCCCCTCTCACTGTTCATTCCCGCCCCCTCTCTCTCTGACCATCATCTCCCTCATTTTTCCCCTTTCTCCACCCACCTCATCTCCACTTCTCTCCCTGTTCATCTCCTCCCCCTTCTCTTAGTCCAGTCATGTCCATCTGCATGTGTAGCCCCAGCAAAACAAGTCGATAAAGGAGGACGATACTGCTTCAACACCTGTTTTGCTGCACAGCCTATAAGTTAGGGGCTAGAAATCGTTTCCGCCTCTGACCCATAGGCTACCTTGCAAAGCAGGTCAATAAATCAGGCGAGTACTGTTGTCACAGAACATGTCTGTCAGGCAGGGCAATCTGTGTGCCAGGGTCTGGAAAAACACGCTTTAGCCTGTACCTCCACTCCTGCTGGACCTTGTAAGTTGTAAACTCCACAGTGCTCATACTTTTCAGACCTGCTGTCTCAAGGCCAAATATAGTATAAATCAATCCACAAGTTTTGAAGCAGATCCCAGACACACACACACACACACACACACACACACACACACACACACAATCTCTCTCTCTCTCTCTCTCTCTCTCTCTCTCTATATATATATATATATATATATATATATATATATATATATATATATACTGCGTGATCAAAAAGTCAGTATAAATTTGAAAACTTAGTAAACCACGGAATAATATAGAAAGAGCGGTAAAAATTGACACACATGCTTGAAATGACATGGGGTTTTATTAGAAAACAAAAAAAAAAAAAAACATATTGCTACACACATGAAAGATCTCTTGCAAGCCGCCACTTTCGTCATGCTTGGCCTCCCAGGTCCCCAGACCTCAGTCCGTGCGATTACTGGCTTTGGGGTTACCTAAAGTCGCAAGTGTATCGTGATCGACCGACATCTCTAGGGATGCTGAAAGACAACATCCGACGCCAGTGCCTCACCACAACTCGGGACACGCTTTACAGTGCTGTTCACAACATTATTCCTCGACTACAGCTATTGTTGAGGAATGATGGTGGACATATTGAGCATTTCCTGTAAAGAACATCATCTTTGCTTTGTCTTATTTTGTTATGCTAATTATTGCTATTCTGATCGGATGAAGCGCTGTCTGTCGGACATTTTGTGAACTTTTGTGTTTTGCTGGTTCTAATAAAGCCCAATGTAACTCCCAGCATCTGTGTCAATTTGTACCTCTCTGTCTACATTATTCCGTGATTTATTCAGTTTTCAGCTTTATACTGACTTTTTGATCACCCGGTATATATGTGTGTGTGTATGTGTATAGTTTGGGTCTGTTCTGTGCACATGCTTGTTTTGAAATACGCACTCCAAAACTCCAAAGAAGGACCTCAGAACGACATATTCTCTCTCTCTGTCTTTGCCACACACACAGACACAGGAGGCTCATTATTAGTATTTTGTTGCCGACTCTTCCGCAACTTGGGTCCTAGCAGTGTTGGAGAGAGAGAGCCGGGCCATAATATCTCAGGAAACTTATTATGGCGGATTTTTATGTGACTTGGTCCCCTCTTTATTTATTTTTATGCGCTCCTCCCTCCCTCCCTCCTGCGCGCCGTTTGTTGCTTTGTTAGCAGCGGGGCAGTTCGCCCCAGAGTTATGAGACGACGGCGACATTTTTAATTCCGCCGTCCCTCTTCCGGCCCCGCCATATGTGTGCGCGCGCTTGTGTGTTCACGTATGGTACGTGCGTGTATGTGGCTGAACGACACACACACGGCTCTTGCTGCCGCCTGATTATCTCCCTTATGAAACCTGTCCACTGAATTTACGAACTCTAGCGGATCTGTGGAGATTTTCCCCCTTTGCCGCACAACTTCATTGCTTGGTCTAGGCACGCGGTTAATTTAGACACAAGGCCTTCTTGAAGAAGATCGAGTAATGGCATTCACTGTTCGCATGTAACAACGGTGGTGGTGGAACTGGCAACAAACCTGTGCTTCTTCAGAGACGGCATGAGGTGCTCAGAATATTACATACCCCATCAGTATAGTTCTGTTCACGGAAGAAGTTCTTACAGTATCGCATGTTCATAACTGATTTCGTAATTCTTCGACCTAACGACATTCTGAAGTTCACCTTTCCATGAGCGCTGGAATTATATAGTTTTAATTAATTTGACAGTTCAGGAGAAAGATAGCGTATATACAGGGTGGTCCATTGATCGTGACCGGACCAAATATTTCGAGAAATAAGTGTCAAACGAAAAAACTATAAAGAACGAAACTTGTGTAGCTTGAAATATGAATGTTTTAGTTGGACCACTTGTTTCGCTTTGTGATAGATGGCGCTGTAAATAGTCACAAACGTATAAGTACGTGGTATCACGTAACATTCCGCCAGTGCGGACGGTATTTGCTTCGTGATACATTACCCGTGTTAAAATGGACCGTTTACCAACTGCAGAAAAGGTCGATATCGTGTTGATGTATGGCTATTGTGATAAAAATACTCAACGGGCGTGTGCTATGTATGCTGCTCGGTATCCTGGACGACATCATCCAAGTGTCCGGACCGTTCGCCGGACAGTTACGTTATTTAAGGAAACAGGAAGTGTTCAGCCACATGTGGAACGTCAACCACGACCTGCAACAAATGATGATGCCCAAGCAAGTGTTTTAGCTGCTGTCGTGGCTAATCCGCACATCAGTAGCAGACAAACTGCGCGAGAATCGGGAGTCTCAAAAAACGTCGGTGTTGAGAATGCTACATCAACATACACTCCTGGAAATGGAAAAAAGAACACATTGACACCGGTGTGTCAGACCCACCATACTTGCTCCGGACACTGCGAGAGGGCTGTACAAGCAATGATCACACGCACGGCACAGCGGACACACCAGGAATCGCGGTGTTGGCCATCGAATGGCGCTAGCTGCGCAGCATTTGTGCACCGCCGCCGTCAGTGTCAGCCAGTTTGCCTTGGCATACGGAGCTCCATCGCAGTCTTTAACACTGGTAGCATGCCGCGACAGCGTGGACGTGAACCGTATGTGCAGTTGACGGACTTTGAGCGAGGGCGTATAGTGGGCATGCGGGAGGCCGGGTGGACGTACCGCCGAATTGCTCAACACGTGGGGCGTGAGGTCTCCACAGTACATCGATGTTGTCGCCAGTGGTCGGCGGAAGGTGCACGTGCCCGTCGACCTGGGACCGGACCGCAGCGACGCACGGATGCACGCCAAGACCGTAGGATCCTACGCAGTGCCGTAGGGGACCGCACCGCCACTTCCCAGCAAATTAGGGACACTATTGCTCCTGGGGTATCGGCGAGGACCATTCGCAACCGTCTCCATGAAGCTGGGCTACGGTCCCGCACACCGTTAGGCCGTCTTCCGCTCACGCCCCAACATCGTGCAGCCCGCCTCCAGTGGTGTCGCGACAGGCGTGAATGGAGGGACGAATGGAGACGTGTCGTCTTCAGCGATGAGAGTCGCTTCTGCCTTGGTGCCAATGATGGTCGTATGCGTGTTTGGCGCCGTGCAGGTGAGCGCCACAATCAGGACTGCATACGACCGAGGCACACAGGGCCAACACCCGGCATCATGGTGTGGGGAGCGATCTCCTACACTGGCCGTACACCACTGGTGATCGTCGAGGGGACACTGAATAGTGCACGGTACATCCAAACCGTCATCGAACCCATCGTTCTACCATTCCTAGACCGGCAAGGGAACTTGCTGTTCCAACAGGACAATGCACGTCCGCATGTATCCCGTGCCACCCAACGTGCTCTAGAAGGTTTAAGTCAACTACCCTGGCCAGCAAGATCTCCGGATCTGTCCCCCATTGAGCATGTTTGGGACTGGATGAAGCGTCGTCTCACGCGGTCTGCACGTCCAGCACGAACGCTGGTCCAACTGAGGCGCCAGGTGGAAATGGCATGGCAAGCCGTTCCACAGGACTACATCCAGCATCTCTACGATCGTCTCCATTGGAGAATAGCAGCCTGCATTGCTGCGAAAGGTGGATATACACTGTACTAGTGCCGACATTGTGCATGCTCTGTTGCCTGTGTCTATGTGCCTGTGGTTCTGTCAGTGTGATCATGTGATGTATCTGACCCCAGGAATGTGTCAATAAAGTTTCCCCTTCCTGGGACAATGAATTCACGGTGTTCTTATTTCAATTTCCAGGAGTGTAGATTGCACCCGTACCATATTTCTATGCACCAGGATTTGCATGGCGACGACTTTGAACGTCGTGTATAGTTCTGCCACTGGGCGCAAGAGAAATTACTGGACGATGACAGATATTTTGCACGCGTTCTATTTAACGACGAAGCGTCATTCACGAACAGCGGTAACGTAAACCGGCATAATATGCACTATTGGGCAACGAAAAATCCACGATAGCTCCGACAAGTGGAACATCAGCGAGCGACCTTGGCAGGTTAATGTATGGTGCGGCATTATGGGAGGAAGGATAATTGGCCGCCAATTTATTGATGTTAATCTAAATGGTGCAATGTACGCTGATTTCCTACGTAATGTTCTACCGAAGTTACTACAAGATGTTTCACTGCATGACAGAATGGCGATGTACTTCCAACATGATGGATGTCCGGCACATAGCTCGCGTGCGGTTGAAGCGGTATTGAATAGCATATTTCATGACAGGTGGATTGGTCGTCGATGCACCATACCATGGTCCGCACGTTCACCGGATCTGACGTCCCCGGATTTCTTTCTGTGGGGAAAGTTGAACGATATCTGCTATCGTGATCCACCGACAACGCCTGACAACATGCGTCAGCAAACTACTCGCTGTTGAGAGGAATGTCGTTACACGTATTGCCAAATTCATTGACGTTGACGGACATCATTCTGGGAATTTATTCCATTTGTGGTATTTAAAGGTAATCACGCTGTAACAGCATGCGTTCTCAGAAATGATAAGTTCACAAAGGTACTTGTATCACATTGGAACAACCGAAATAAAATGTTCAAACGTACGTAAGTTCCGTATTTTTATTTAAAAAACCTACCTGCTACCAACTGTTCGTCTAAAATTGTGTGCCATATGTTTGTGAATATTACAGCGCCATCTATCTCAAAGTGAAAAAAGTGATCCAACTAAAACATTCATATTTGCTTACGTACTACACGAATATGTAATAAGAACGGGAGTTCCTATTTTAAAAAAAAACGCAGTTGATATCCGTTTGACCAATGGCAGCGCCATCTAGCGGGCCAACCATAGCGCCATCTGGTTTCCCTCTTCAAGCTAGACGAGTTTCGTTCTTTGTAGTTTTTTCGTTTGACGCTTATTTCGTGAGAGATTTGGCCCGGTCACGATCAATGTACCACCCTGTATATATATTTGGCTGCCCAAATTTTATTATGCATATAAAACACACACATTATGACTGCCCAAATTTTATTTCAGTATCGTGCAAAAATTTGAGGAAAACAAGTGAAGAACTTTTCGAGGTTTTTGCTATCATCGTTTCCATTGTGTATGTTACATGTTTATTTATGCACAACATATATTTAAAAAATATGTAGCCTTTCTCCATCCGAACATGTAGTAGACTGTTCTACATAAATTTTAAATAAATCGGTCAAGAGATTTTCGAAATTTTAACTAACAATTTTCCCCCCTTATATAGTGTATGTATATTTAAATACAACACATATAAAAAGTGTAGTGTATGTCCATATGAATCTTTGATAGAGTATTGTGTAAAAATTTGAAGTAAACAGCTCAGGAATATTTCAAGTTTTTTGCTAACTACTTTTTCCTTTTATAACTCCTCCATTGCTGGTCCCAAGCGCCTCATTTTGCAAGTGGTAAGGAAATAAGAGGGGTAGGAGTAACAGCCTCACTAAAAATGTCTGGGTCCATCTTGCTCCGGATGGTAGCACAGTGTGAGGACCCCTGCCTGGGTTTACAGGTGAAACCCAAAACTCCAGACACGTCTGTGTGGTAGCCACTGGTACTCTACTCAGCGTCTCTTGGCACTACGAGCTCGACTGTGATTGAATCTTCTGGAACTCAAAACTCCAGTCAAAATTGCATGAGATCCTTTGGGATTTCACCACCAAAACCTCAACACAAACCTATAATCATGACAGAACAATGGAAAAGAATCCACTTCCCAGTCAATGGGACTGGGCAACAAACCTGTTCATCGGACTCCAGGGCATCAGGCGTTTCATGAAGAGAACTTGAGCTTCTTAAAAACGCTCAAAACTAAGAGAATATTTTACACTCAACACCAACACACTGCTGAAACCAGGTAAATTTAAACAAATGACAAACACGGTGCATAAATTCAATATAAAAATCCTGGCAATACAGGAAACGCGGTTCTCAGATGAGAACCACTTCGACTCGGAAAACTACAGAATATACAAGGGGAAACTAGCCCTAACTATTCCTGGAATAAATCTGAAATTCTTCGCAACGGGATTTGTAATGCACAAATCGATACTGGACTCTGTAATAGATTTCACTTCCAAATCACAAAAAAATATTAACGCGCACGATAAAATCTGGAAACAAAGCCTGTAAACTATTCAATGCACATGCCCCGCAAACAATTACAACAAAAACCCACATATGATAGACGATTTCTGGGAAGATTTGGAAGAAACCACCAAAAAAATCCCAACGAATCATTTCTGGGAAGATTTGGAAGAAACCACCAAAAAAATCCCAACGAAGCACGTGATATTTTCCTAGATTTTAATACCCAGTTAGGCAGGGAAAGAAAATTCCAAGACATAACAGACAAACACATGGCCCACAAGCAGACAAACAAGAATGGAGAGACCCTGATAAAATTTTGAACGAAATTCGATCTCAAAATCATGTCTACCAGTTCCAGAAACCACATAAGAAACTCCGAACATGGAAATCCCCCAACAACGCCCTAGGAGAATTTCAGACAGACTATTCTGGGATATCCGTGAAAAATACCAGAGCAATTATGAATATACATAAGAAGAAGGAAAGGATTTTTTCGAATCCGTTCACTATCTGTTCCAACTTAAAGCAAAATGTATGCCCCGTAGACAAATCAAGAGAACCAACAGAAGTGTCCGAACAGAGCCAGGATACCTGTAATTAAATAAGAAATAGATAACAATTAAGAAAATCGACAGCAACAACTTGACACAATTGTCATAAAAAGTTAAAGAACTGATAAAACTGGCGCAGCCAGCGAGGAAAAGGAAACACAGATGGTGGAACATGACATGTGACATAGCCACAGAAGACAGAATACAAGCCTGGAAAAAATGTAACAGTCATAGAATATCCGAGAAATCGGAAGAATTCAACAGGATGCAGAAGACCACTTCGAAAATAATCCTTAGAGAAAAAAAAAACATTATGAAAACAACACACTGAAAGAGGTAGAAGAGAACTTCAACAAAAACAACGCACAAACTTTCTACAGAACATTCAGAGAAAATATGACAGGATATTAACTACCGAACTTATGCTTCAAAAGACAAGATGGAATACTGGAGACAAACCCGAAAAAGAACTGTGAAATATTATCGCAATACTTAAACACATTACTAAACTGTGATAAATCGATGCAGATCCTACAGTTCGAGAAGCCAGAACCCCAGACCGCAGTTCGTGGTCTAGTGGCTAGCATTGCTGCCTCTGGATCTCGGCTTCGATTCCCGGCCGTGTTGGGGATTTTCTCTGTCCGAGTACTGCGTGTTTGTGTTTCCCTCATCATTTCATCATCATTCGTGAACGTAGCGAGACTGGGCTGTGTGGATTGTGACTTAGTAGGGGCGCTGATAACAGCGCAATTGAGCGTCCCACCAACCAAACATCATAAAGCCAGAACGCAATCTCGATTCGCATAAAATTGTGCCACATCCTCTCAGACATTATTGCTGCCTTTTGTACAATTAGACATACAGCTAGTACTATAATAAAATCACTGAAAAATAACAGAATACCTAGAGAACATGGACAGCCTGCGAAAATCTGGAAATTACATCACGAATACATCACACCACTAATACACAGAATCATCAAAAACATCTGGGAAACGGAAAAGGTACCAGAAGAATGGAAGTCAACGATAATACACCCCATCCAGGAGAAAGTAGAAAAAACATAGCAATTACAGAGAAATTTCACTGCTGGCTGCAACATACAAAATTCTATCAAAATCCCTGTTAAATCGGGTAGAGCCTCAAATAGATCCGCAGATAGTAGAATACCAAGGGCGGTTCAGAAGGGGAATATCGTGCAGTGAACAGATCTGGTTCATGAGAACAACCATTGACAACAAGAAGTCCAGGAACCCCACAATAAGATTCGTCGACTTCAAGGAGGCCTACGATTCCATAGATAGAGAAACGCTCTTCAACACATGAGAAGAAACGAAGGTAAACAACAAAACCAGGAAGCTAATCCAGGAAACATTAATAAATACAACAGCGAAATTGAAGTTTATGGCAGAGATCTCGGAACCTACCGAATCAAGACAGGGGTGAGGCAGGGAGATGGGCTGACACACATTCTATTTCATTCGGTTTTGGAGAAAATAATCAGGACATGGGACGAAGCAGTCAGTGGGGTATAGATGGGGAGACACAAGGATAGAACTGTCGGCATAAAATGTCTGGACTTTGCCGGTGGTATAGCCATCATAACAAATAACAGGACAGAAGCCAAGGAAGCTCTAGAGACATTATAGAAATCTCAGCCAAAACATGCCTACAAGCCGGCCGAAGTGGCCGTGCGGTTAAAGGCGCTGCAGTCTGGAACCGCAAGACCGCTACGGTCGCAGGTTCGAATCCTGCCTCGGGCATGGATGTTTGTGATGTCCTTAGGTTAGTTAGGTTTAACTAGTTCTAAGTTCTAGGGGACTAATGACCTCAGCAGTTGAGTCCCATAGTGCTCAGAGCCATTTGAACCATGCCTACAAATCTCATATGAAAAAACGCAATACATGGACACAAGTTCCGCAGACAGACACTTACTGGTAACGAGGTATGGAAAGATAACACAAATAGATAGTTTCAAATACCTGGGAGAGTTTATACAGAAAACAGGACTGAATGCAACATCCAATGAAGTGGAGGATCACAAAATTACAAAAAGCATACAAACTTGCATGGAACTATTACAGCAAAAGAAATATTTCCATCAATGCCAAATTACAACATTACAGTATAGTAGTCTTACTGGAGACCTTGTATGCCTCAGAAACAAAGTAATCAAGGGAAGAACGAAAACTAAGGAGATGGTAAATAAGACACGAAAATACTGAGGAAGATCTACGGGCCAGTTCAGAAAGAGGAGACCTGGATAAAGATTTGTACGAACAGACAGAGACAACTATAACAAACAACATCACGAAAACAAGGGGAAAGTTCTACAGACACATACATAGCACGAAAGAAAAGACATTGGCCAAGAAAATTCTTAATCTAGTGACAACCACTACAGTGAAAAATAACTGGGTAAAGGAAACCATGGACGACGTTAAGAAACTTAACTTCTACACAGAAGACATGGGAGACAGGGAAAAATACAAAGAAAAAAGTCAGTAAAACAGACGATTAAGAGAAGAAAACAGGTAAGAAGTGGGCAGACCAGACGAAGAAGAAACTCAGTGAACATTTGAGAGGTTTTTGAGAGAAAAATAGAAAGATACAGAAAAAAAAAACATGAATGTTGTTTGTGTTTTAGCGGTCTCTTTAGCTGGAAAACGTGGCATTTCACAAAACTGGCGCTAATAGCATAGGCACATATGGAACACACACGGCACAGATATGTATGCCCACGGTATTGGTTAAAAGTTGAGAAAACCGTCACGAAACACATGTGCTACAAAACGCCACTGTTTCCTGCGCATGTACCCCGACATCAATATGGGATATGATCACCATGCACACGTACACAGGCCGCACAACGGGTTGGCATACTCTGGATCAGGTGGTCGAGCAGCTGCTGGGGTATGGCCTCTCAGTCTTGCACCAGTGCCTGTCGGGCTCCTGAAGGTCCTACGGATTTGAGAACGTGCAGCGATACGTCGACCGAGAGCATCCCAGACGTGCTCGATGGGGTTTAGGTCTGGAGAACAGGCAGGCCACTCCATTCGCCTGATATCTTCTGTTTCAAGGTACTGCTCCACGATGGCAGCTCGGTGCGGCAATGCGTTATCATCCATCAGGAGGAAGGTGGGACCCACTGCACCCCTGAAAAGGCGGACATACTGATGCAAAATGACGTCCCGATACACCTGACCTGTTACAGTTCCTCTGTCAAAGACATGGAGGGACGTACGTGCACCAATCATAATCCCACCCCACACCATCAAACCACGACCTCCCTACAGGTCCCTTTCAAGGAAATTAAGGGCTTGGTGTCTGGTTCCTGGTTCACACCAGATGAAAACCCGGCGAGAATCACTGTTCAAACTATGCCTGGAGTCGTCTGTGAACATAACCTGGGACCACTGTTCCAATGGCCATGTACTGTGTTCTTGACACCAGGCTTTACGGGCTCTCCTGTGAACGGGGGTCAGTGGAATGCACCTTGCAGATCTCCGGGCGAATACACCATGTTTATTTAGTCGTCTGTAGACTGTGTGTCTGGAGACAACTGTTCCAGTGGCTGCGGTAAGGTCCAGAGCGAGGCTACCTGCAGTACTCAGTGGCCGTCTGCGGGCACTGATGGTGAGATATCGGTCTTCTTGTGGTGTTGTACACTGTGGACTTCCCGTACTGCAGCGCCTGGACACGTTTCCTGTCTGCTGGAATCGTTGCCATAATCTTGAGTTCACACTTTGTGGCACACGGAGGGCCCGTGCTACGACCTGCTATGTCTAACCAGCCTCCACAGTCGCTCTAGTGTTCTACCCCTCATAACGTTATCATTATGTGTTCTTTGAGCTATTTTCAACACACAGTCGCCATTAGCACGTCTGAAAACGTCTGCACACTTAGTCGCTGCTCCATACTCTGACATGCACCAACACACCTCTGCGTTTGTGGACTGCTGCCAGCGCTACCGCAGATCACATGCACCGCATGGTCATACCCCGAGGTGATTTAAAACTGCAAACCGCCCACCACAGCGTTGTATAACCATTAACCTTTATTTATATACAGGGTGTTTCAAAAATGACCGGTATATTTTAAACGGCAATAAAAACTAAACGAGCAGCGATAGAAATACACCGTTTGTTGCAATATGCTTGGGACAACAGTACATTTTCAGGCAGACAAACTTTCGAAATTACAGTAGTTACAATTTTCAACAACAGATGGCGCTGCGGTCTGGGAAACTCTATAGTACGATATTTTCCACATATCCACCATGCGTAGCAATAATATGGCGTAGTCTCTGAATGAAATTACCCGAAACCTTTGACAACGTGTCTGGCGGAATGGCTTCACATGCAGATGAGATGTACTGCTTCAGCTGTTCAATTGTTTCTGGATTCTGGCGGTACACCTGGTCTTTCAAGTGTCCCCACAGAAAGAAGTCACAGGGGTTCATGTCTGGCGAATAGGGAGGCCAATCCACGCCGCCTCCTGTATGTTTCGGATAGCCCAAAGCAATCACACGATCATCGAAATATTCATTCAGGAAATTAAAGACGTCGGCCGTGCGATGTGGCCGAGCACCATCTTGCATAAACCACGAGGTGTTCGCAGTGTCGTCTAAGGCAGTTTGTACCGCCACAAATTCACGAAGAATGTCCAGATAGCGTGATGCAGTAATCGTTTCGGATCTGAAAAATGGGCCAATGATTCCTTTGGAAGAAATGGCGGCCCAGACCAGTACTTTTTGAGGATGCAGGGACGATGGGACTGCAACATGGGGCTTTTCGGTTCCCCATATGCGCCAGTTCTGTTTACTGACGAAGCCGTCCAGGTAAAAATAAGCTTCGTCAGTAAACCAAATGCTGCCCACATGCATATCGCTGTCATCAATCCTGTGCACTATATCGTTAGCGAATGTCTCTCGTGCAGCAATGGTAGCGGCGCTGAGGGGTTGCCGCGTTTGAATTTTGTATGGATAGAGGTGTAAACTCTGGCGCATGAGACGATACGTGGACGTTGGCGTCATTTGGACCGCAGCTGCAACACGGCGAACGGAAACCCGAGGCCGCTGTTGGATCACCTGCTGCACTAGCTGCGCGTTGCCCTCTGTGGTTGCCGTACGCGGTCGCCCTGCCTTTCCAACACGTTCATCCGTCACATTCCCAGTCCGTTGAAATTTTTCAAACAGATCCTTTATTGTATCGCTTTTCGGTCCTTTGGTTACATTAAACCTCCGTTGAAAACTTCGTCTTGTTGCAACAACACTGTGTTCTAGGTGGTGGAATTCCAACACCAGAAAAATCCTCTGTTCTAAGGAATAAACCATGTTGTCTACAGCACACTTGCACATTGTGAACAGCACACGCTTACAGCAGAAAGACGACGTACAGAATGGCGCACCCACAGACTGCGTTGTCTTCTATATCTTTCACATCACTTGCAGCGCCATCTGTTGTTGAAAATTGTAACTACTGTAATTTCGAAAGTTTGTTCGCCTGAAAATGTACTGTTGTCCCAAGCATATTGCAACAAATGGTGTATTTCTATCGCTGCTCGTTTAGTTTTTATTGCCGTTTCAAATATACCGGTCATTTTTGAAACACCCTGTATATACATTGAAGAGCTAAAGAAACTGGTACACCTGCCTAATACCCCGAAATCACGTAGAAGTGCTTCAACACGAAGTGGCATGGAGTCCACTAATGTGTGAAGTAGCGGTGGAGAGAATTGACACCATGAATGCAGCAGGGCTGTCCATAAACCCGTAAGCGTACGAGGGGGTGAAGATCGCTTCTGATAAGCACGTTGCAAGGTATCCAAGATATGCTCAATAATGTCCATGCGGAATGTTTAAACTCAGAAGAGTGTTCCTTGAGTTACTCTGCAGAAATTCTGGACGTGTGAGGTGTCGCATTGTCCTGCTGAAATTGCCCAAGCCCGTCGGAATGCACAATGGACATGAATGGATGCAGGTGATCAGACAGGATGCTTACGTACGTGTCACCTGTCAGAGTCGTATGTAGACGTATCAGGGGTCCCATATCACTCCAACTGCACACGCTTCACACGATTACAGGGCCTCCACCAGCTTGAACAGTCCCCTGCTGACATGCAGGATCCAAGGATTCATGAAGTTGTCTACACGTCCAGTCGCTCGATATAATTTGAAACGAGACTCGTCCGACCAGACAACATGTCTCCAGTCATCAATAGTCCAGTGTCGGTGTTGAAGAGCCCAGGCGAGGCATAAAGCTTTGTGTCGTCCAGTCATCAAGCGTACACGAGTGGGCACTGGGCTCCGAAAGACCATATCGATAATGTTTCGTTGAATGGTTCTCACGCTAACACATGATGGCCCAGCGTTGAAATGTGCAGCAATTTGCGGAAGGGTTGGAATTCTGTCACGTTGAACGATTCTCTTCAGTTGTCGATGGTCTTGTTCTTGCAGAACCTTTTTCCGGCCGCGGCGATTTTGGAAATGGTCGTACGGGAAAATCCCACGTTCATCGCTACCCCGGAGATGGTGTGTCCCATCGCTCGTGCGCCGACTATAACACCACGTTCAAACTGACCTAAATCTTCATAATCTGCAATTGTAGCAGCAGTAACCGATCTAACAACTGCGCCAGACACTTGTTGTCTTAAACTGTATATTCGTTGCCGACCGCAGCGTTGTATCCTGCCTGTTGATTTATCTGTGTATTTGATTACGCATGCCTATACCAACTCCTTTGGCGCTTCAGTGTACAACAGTGTAGCATGACTGCATTTGGGAGTAGGTTGTATACGGGAAATGATTAGGGTTATTTGCTTGTTTCAGTGTTCTGTATTTTCCCCTTTTGTTTGTATCTGTAGTAGTTAAAACATATTTTGAATATAAAATGCGTTATGCAGGGGAAATAATCTGCCGTGGTATTCCGTTGCCTTTCCCATTTCTGAAGAGCGCCGCTAACATCTGACAAAGACGCAATCTGATTCTTGCGAATTTTTGGGGGAGAGATCTACTGAAAAGAGAAGAGATCTGTAAAAGTGCTTTACTAACCTGGAAAAGGTCTTTGATAATGTGGCTAGAAACGAGGGCGGACGTCCGAAGTCTGATGAACAAAATACTTGTCGTCCAACAGTGACGGACCAAAAAGACAAAAAACGCCATAATGTTACAAATTTTTGATTGAAGTGACAGTTGCATTGAAAACAACACAAATATAAAAATATTTATTTTCACACTAATACCGTACGTGTAATAAATAGCATTAAATTCCGACAAAGGTAATGCTACAGTCAGCCAGTATTTGAAAATCGAGGCAGATTACGACTACCAACCAACTTTACTCATAATTTCAAACCTTCACGTGAGTTTTTCTCACTGACACCCCTCCCCTACAAAATGATGAAAGGAAGAAAGTCAGTTACTTCATGCAATAAAACTTCGTCATAAGGCATTACGTTTTAATTACTAATTACTGCTAGCTACATTCGCAACACAATTTCCAGAGACTATCGACATATATCAGTGAATGTATACCCTTTCTCGCTTGCATCCCACAAAACAATCAAAGGGAAATGGTTTGTAGCTTGCTAAAAGTTCGTTATACATGCGGCAAAATTCCATTAACAAGTACGACGTTTTAACGTATTTCCAATTCTGCATTTTCCTTTGTTATATCTCTAAGTACGAATAAAAATGATGCAACAAAATCAATATAATTAAAACTAACGTAATCAATGATAAACTTGGTGCCTGTTTCACGTCGCATAAACTGAGGTGACAAAAGTTGTGGGGTAGCGATGTGCATGTATACGTGTAGCGGTAGTATTGCGTACACAAGATATACAGGGTGTTTCAAAAATGACCGGTATATTTGAAACGGCAATAAAAACTAAACGAGCAGCGATAGAAATACACCGTTTGTTGCAATATGCTTGGGACAACAGTACATTTTCAGGCAGACAAACTTTCGAAATTACAGTAGTTACAATTTTCAACAACAGATGGCGCTGCGGTCTGGGAAACTCTATAGTACGATATTTTCCACATATCCACCATGTGTAGCAATAATATGGCGTAGTCTCTGAATGAAATTACCCGAAACCTTTGACAACGTGTCTGGCGGAATGGCTTCACATGCAGATGAGATGTACTGCTTCAGCTGTTCAATTGTTTCTGGATTCTGGCGGTACACCTGGTCTTTCAAGTGTCCCCACAGAAAGAAGTCACAGGGGTTCATGTCTGGCGAATAGGGAGGCCAATCCACGCCGCCTCCTGTATGTTTCGGATAGCCCGAAGCAATCACACGATCATCGAAATATTCATTCAGGAAATTAAAGACGTCGGCCGTGCGATGTGGCCGGGCACCATCTTGCATAAACCACGAGGTGTTCGCAGTGTCGTCTAAGGCAGTTTGTACCGCCACAAAGTCACGAAGAATGTCCAGATAGCGTGATGCAGTAATCGTTTCGGATCTGAAAAATGGGCCAATGATTCCTTTGAAGAAATGGCGGCCCAGACCAGTACTTTTTGAGGATGCAGGGACGATGGGACTGTAACATGGGGCTTTTCGGTTCCCCATATGCGCCAGTTCTGTTTATTGACGAAGCCGTCCAGGTAAAAATAAGCTTCGTCAGTAAACCAAATGCTGCCCACATGCATATCGCCGTCATCAATCCTGTGCACTATATCGTTAGCGAATGTCTCTCGTGCAGCAATGGTAGCGGCGCTGAGGGGTTGCCGCGTTTGAATTTTGTATGGATAGAGGTGTAAACTCTGGTGCATGAGACGATACGTGGACGTTGGCGTCATTTGGACCGCAGCTGCAACACGGCAAACGGAAACCCGAGGCCGCTGTCGGATCACCTGCTGCACTAGCTGCGCTTTGCCCTCTGTGGTTGCCGTACGCGGTCGCCCTACCTTTCCAGCACGTTCATCCGTCACGTTCCCAGTCCGTTGAAATTTTTCAAACAGGTCCTTTATTGTATCGCTTTTCGGTCCTTTGGTTACATTAAACCTCCGTTGAAAACTTCGTCTTGTTGCAACAACACTGTGTTCTAGGCGGTGGAATTCCAACACCAGAAAAATCCTCTGTTCTAAGGAATAAACCATGTTGTCTACAGCACACTTGCACGTTGTGATCAGCACACGCTTACAGCAGAAAGACGACGTACAGAATGGCGCACCCACAGACTGCGTTGTCTTCTATATCTTTCACATCACTTGCAGCGCCATCTGTTGTTGAAAATTGTAACTAGTGTAATTTCGAAAGTTTGTCCGCCTGAAAATGTACTGTTGTCCCAAGCATATTGCAACAAACGGTGTATTTCTATCGCTGCTCGTTTAGTTTTTATTGCCGTTTCAAATATACCGGTCATTTTTGAAACACCCTGTACAAGCGCAGTGCGTTGACAGGGCTCTCATCTGTACTCAGATGAATCATGCGAAGAACTTTGTGACGTGACAATCGCCGCATGAAGGGAATTAACAGACTTTGAATGTGGAATGGTAGTTGGAGCTCGCCACATAGGGCATCCCATTTAGGAAACCGTTAGGGAATTTAGTATTCTGATGGACAGTGTCAAGAGAATGCCGAGGATAGTAAATTTCAGACATTACCTCTCTCTACAGACAACGCAGTAGCCCACGGCCTTCACTTAACGACCGAGAGCAGCGGCGTTTGCGTAGAGTTGTCAGTGCTAACAGACAAGCAACACATCTTGAAATAACCGCTGAAATCAGTCTGGGACGTACAACGAACGTATCCCCTAGGACAGTGAGGCGAAGTTTTGCGATAATGGGCTTTGGCAGCAGAAGACCGTCGCGAGTGTCTTTGCTAACAGCACAACATCGCCTGCAGCGCCTCTACTGAAGTCGTGAACATATCGGTTGGACACTAGACAACTGTAGCAGTAGCAGCAGCTTTATTCATCCGTAGATATCATTTTACAAGGACGTAGGACATTGAAAGGTGGCTACACTGAGCCACAGCGCCAGAGGCTGCGCCAAAGATTATTATTCCGCCGCCCCCACTGGTGCAGTACTGGTTCAGAGGATGTCGAGTGCAGTTGTTGTTCTGTTGGGCGAGAGAGTAGATGCTGTTCGGTTGGTGTAATGTATAGATGGAAGATGTTGCTATGATCTCAGTGTATTTTTCGTCAGTATATATTGAGGTAAAAAAAAGTATTACAGATTTCTTTAATGACAATGCCTCTTGGTCACAGTTTCGGTCAACAAAGCACCTGGCTCGTGTTCATGTATTGCCGGCCGAAGAGGCCGTGCGGTTCTAGGCGCTGCAGTCTCGAACCGCGAGACCGCTACGGTCGCAGGTTCGAATCCTGCCTCGGGCATGGATGTGTGTGATGTCCTTAGGTTAGTTAGGTTTAACTAGTTCTAAGTTCTAGGGGACTAATGACCTCAGAAATTGAGTCCCATAGTACCCAGAGCCATTTGAACCATTTGTTCATGTATTAGACTTGTAATTCTGGTTTCTATGTGCAATTATAGTATTTCTGGTTTTTCAATTGGTTCGCTGTAAATGGTGTTTAAAATATCTTGTCGTATTGAGAAAGAACCGAGCCAGATACATGCACGTTGAATCACACTACCACACACAGAACAGTTACACTTGTGCTTTGTTGTTTCGTAGCTTTTATAGTTGTAGGGTACTTAATCAATCAATTGTGTTAATGGAAATTTCTTGTCATTCTTTATTTTTATTTTATCCAGTCAGATTGTGTGCTAATACTAGCCAGGGCCAACCAGTTACGAGACTTCGTAACCGGTCACACAGCTACTAAAATTATTGCATTTATTCGTTAATATTTTTAATTAGGTTAGAAAATTTGAAAAGGGAAACGGATAGGTTAAAGTTAGATATGGTGGGAATTAGTGAAGTTCGGTGGCAGGAAGAACAAGACTTCTGGTAAGGTGACTACAGGGTTATAAACACAAAGTCAAATAGGGGTAATGCAGGAGTAGGTTTAATAATGAATAGGTAAATAGGAATGCGGGTAAGCTACTACAAACAGCTTAGTGAACGCATTATTGTGGCCAAGATAGATACGAAGCCCACACCTACTACAGTAGTACAAGTTTATATGCCAACTAGCTCTGCAGATGACGAAGAAATTGAAGAAATGTATGATGAAATAAAAGAAATTATTCAGATAGTGAAGGGAGATGAAAATTTAATAGTCATGGGTGACTGGAATTCGAGTGTAGGAAAATGGAGAGAAGGAATCGTAATAGGTGAATATGGATTGGGGCTAAGAAATGAAAGAGGAAGCCGCCTGGTAGAATTTTGCACAGAGCACAACTTAATCATAGCTAACACTTGGTTTAAGAACCATGATAGAAGGTTGTATACATGGAAGAACCCTGGAGATACTAAAAGGTATCAGATAGATTATATAATGGTAAGACAGAAATTTAGGAACCAGGTTTTAAATTGTAAGACATTTCCAGGGGCAGATGCGGACTCTGACCACAATCTATTGGTTATGACCTGTAGATTATAACTGAAGAAACTGCAAAAAGGTGGAAATTTAAGGAGATGGGACCTGGATAAACTGAAAGAACCAGAGGTTGTACAGAGTTTCAGGGAGAGCATAAGGGAACAATTGACAGGAATGGGGGAAAGAAATACAGTAGAAGAAGAATGGGTAGCTTTGAGGGATGAAGTAGTGAAGGCAGCAGAGGATCAAGTAGGTAAAAAGACGAGGGCTAGTAGAAATCCTTGGTTAACAGAAGAAATATTGAATTTAATTGATGAAAGGAGAAAATATAAAAATGCAGTAAATGAAGCAGGCAAAAAGGAATACAAACGTCTCAAAAATGAGATCGACAGGAAGTGGAAAATGCCTAAGCAGGGATGGCTAGAGGACAAATGTAAGGATGTAGAGGCTTATCTCACTAGGGGTAAGATAGATACTGCCTACAGGAAAATTGAAGAGACCTTTGGAGATAAGAGGACCACTTGTATGAACATCAAGAGCTCAGATGGAAACCCAGTTCTAAGCAAAGAAGGGAAAGCAGGAAGGTGGAAGGAGTATATAGAAGGTCTACACAAGAGCGATGTACTTGAGGACAATATTATGGAAATGGAAGAGGATGTAGATGAAGATGAAATGGGAGATACGATACTGCGTGAAGAGTTTGACAGAGCACTGAAAGACCTGAGTCGAAACAAGGCCCCCGGAGTAGACAACATTCCATTGGAACTACTGACGGCCTTGGGAGAGCCAGTCCTGACAAAACTCTACCATCTGGTGAGCAAGATGTATGAAACAGGAGAAATACCCTCAGACTTCAAGAAGAATATAATAATTCCAATCCCAAAGAAAGCAGGTGTTGACAGATGTGAGAATTACCGAACAATCAGTTTAATAAGCCACAGCTGCAAAACACTAACACGAATTCTTTACAGACGAATGGAAAAACTAGTAGAAGCCGACCTCGGGGAAGATCAGTTTGGATTCCGTAGAAATACTGGAACACGTGAGGCAATACTGACCTTACGACTTATCTTAGAAGAAAGATTAAGGAAAGGCAAACCTACGTTTCTAGCATTTGTAGACTTAGAGAAAGCTTTTGATAATGTTGACTGGAATACTCTCTTTCAAATTCTAAAGGTGGCAGGGGTAAAATACAGGGAGCGAAAGGCTATTTACAATTTGTACAGAAACCTGATGGCAGTTATAAGAGTCGATGGAAATGAAAGGGAAGCAGTGGTTGGGAAGGGAGTAAGACAGGATTGTAGCCTCTCCCCGATGTTATTCAATCTGTATATTGAGCAAGCAGTAAAGGAAACAAAAGAAAAATGCGGAGTAGGTATTAAAATCCATGGAGAAGAAATAAAAACTTTGAGGTTCGCCGATGACATTGTAATTCTGTCAGAGACAGCAAAGGACTTGGAAGAGCAGTTGAACGGAATGAACAGTGTCTTGAAAGGAGGATATAAGATGAACATCAACAAAAGCAAAACGAGGATAATGGAATGTAGTCTAATTAAGTCGGGTGATGCTGAGGGAATTAGATTGGGAAATGAGACACTTAAAGTAGTAAAGGAGTTTTGCTATTTGTGGAGCAAAATAACTGATGATGGTCGAAGTAGAGAGGATATAAAATGTAGACTGGGAATGGCAAGGAAATCGTTTCTGAAGAAGAGAAATTTGTTAACATCGAGTATAGATTTAAGTGTCAGGAAGTCATTTCTGAAAGTATTTGTATGGAGTGTAGCCATGTATGGAAGTGAAACATGGATGGTAAATAGTTTGGACAAGAAGAGAATAGAAGCTTTCGAAATGTGGTGCTACAGAAGAATGCTAAAGATTAGATGGGTAGATCACATAACTAATGAGGAGGTACTGAATAGGATTGGGGAGAAGAGGAGTTTGTGGCACAACTTGACCAGAAGAAGGGATCGGTTGGTAGGACATGTTCTGAGGCATCAAGGGATCACCTATTTAGTATTGGAGGGCAGCGTGGAGGGTAAAAATCGTAGGGGGAGACCAAGAGATGAATACACTAAGCAGATTCAGAAGGATGTAGGTTGCGGTAGGTACTGGGAGATGAAGAGGCTTGCGCAGGATAGAGTAGCATGGAGAGCTGCATCAAACCAGTCTCAGGACTGAAGACCACAACAACAACAACATTTTTAATTAAGCCCCCATGCAACATGTCAAAGTATTAACAACTTTAGAACAACTCAAAATAAGCTAATTCGTATACAGGTATATTTACAGACGTCTAGTCAGAGACTATCATTAGATTTACTCCTGGTAATACTTTTTTTTACAAATAACTTATTAAATAATGTAATGCCACAGTGTTTACTCATATCTCACTATCAGTCACTGCACACACTATACACACATTGTTTCATAACATTTCACTTACCACACACACACACACACACACACACACACACACACACACACACACACACGCACGCACTGGTGATCTCTGGGCCATTTTCTGTACCGCAACTTCCCATTTGCTATCCTGGAAAACTGAGTCAGCATTCCCGCATAATGAGTGAGATATTGAGCTCAGAAAGAGGAAGGCGTGTTAGTATAGTATTTTGCATAGCTTGGAAGTAAGTATTTCTAGAAAAGAAAATAGAAGGGAAACAAAACATGAAGTGAGGGTGTTATGGGGAATGTTGGATGTTTTATAATCATTATTATTATTAACTATTTGTTCAACATTTTTTTTATCAAACCCCTACTCTGTTTTATCTAAGTTATCCCCCAATGTATAAAATGTATTGCATAACGGGTAATTTTAGCTGCCTTTTTAAATAACTGTATTTTTGCAATTTCTTTAATCTCTTTTGGTAATTTATTGTACAGTTTCATTCCTGGGTAGAAAATGCTGTTTTCAGTTTTATGTTTATTTGGCCTTGGTAATTGTAAGTTGAGTCTATCTCTTGCTGCATGGTCATGGAAAGAGCTGTTTGTGCAGTAATTACCAATATTACTTTTGATGTCTAGAGCTGACTGGTAAATGTATTCACATGGAGCTGTTAAAATCCCCATTGTTTTGAAAAGATCTTTACCATGAGCTCGACTAGTATTTTTGGTTATTATTCTTATGGCTCTTTCTGGAGTTTGAAAATTGCGTTCATATTTTGTGCATTTGTTCCCCAAAGAAAGAATGCCATAGCTAAGAACTGAGTGTACATATGAATAATATGTAACTAAAGGACTCTACATGTCACACACTGATGATAGGATTCTATGGGCATAACATGCTGATGACATTCTGTTTGCAAGTACCTTTGTGTGTTCCTATCACTTCAACTGAGAATCAATGTTGATTCCCGGAAATTTTGCGTTTGTTACACAGTCTATAGAGGTGCCATCTACATTTAATTTAACATTGTCATTTTTCCTCTTCAAACTGAAATTCATGGCATTAGTTTTCTTTATGTTCAATGTCACTTTACTGCTTATAGGCCAATCTTAAAATTTCTTGAGAGTTTCATTTGCTTTCTGAACAAGGAGTTCTCTTATTTTCTTAGTGACTGTAATATATCAGTCAACAGCGAAAAGAATTTTTTCACCATGAGTAACACTACTGGGAAAGTCATTGCTGTATATTGGGAACTGTATTGGTCCTAATATGCTACCTTGAGGAAACCCTATATTAATGTATTTTGATTCTGATAAGTATTTAACTAAATGTTTCGATCTATTTTAAGTATGTGTTATCTCTAGTTTTTTATCCAAACTGGAAAACAGATAAGTTCCAATTTCCAGTGGTAAAAGATGACGGTAGGGTTCGAAACTGCATGCAGTTATGGAATCATGCTGTCAACAAGGCACTGTGCAAGCTGGTGATGGCTCCATAATGGTATGGGCTGTATTTACATGGAATGGACTGGGCCCTCTGCTCCAACTTAACCTATCATTAACTGGAAGTGGTTATGTTCGGCTATGTAAAGACCGTCTGCAACCATTCACGTACTTCATGTTCCGAAACAACGATGGAGTTTTTATTGATGACAATTCGCCATGTCACTGGGCAACAATTGTTCGTGCTTGGTCTGAAAATAACTCTGGACAGTTTGAGCGAATGATTTGGCAACCCAGATCGCCCTATGTGAGTCCCATTGAACGTTTACGGGATATAATCGAGAGGTCATCTCGTGCACAAAATCCTGCTCCGGTAACACTTCTGCAGTTATGTACGGCTATGGAGGCAACATGGCTCATTATATCTGCAGGAGGTTTGCAACGTCTTGTTGAGTCCATGCCACGTCCAACTACTGCACTACGATGGGCAAAAGGCGGTCCGACAAGATATTAGGAAGTATCCCATGACTTTTACCACCTCAGTGTACTTAACCCTAGGATGCATGGTGCCGAAAACACACATGAATGCATATTCAGGGCCTCCAAGGCCCTGCCCTAATTTAAAATTTTCCTCTTTTCATATAATCATTCTTTGGAGTTAAATTTATTTCTGCCAAATTTATTGTCACATTGACAGATTCCTAAGATACAGTAACAGGATCTGGTTTGCCTGATTAACATTTTATTAATTCTTAAAAAAACTCTAAGAGTGAATTTTTATTAGTTACATCCATTTACATACAACATATAAAAATAATTTTATTAATTCACTTATAAGTTGCAGTTTACATTTTATAATATTTATTACAACAAATGTCTTCAATTAAAACATACCCATTATTGACAATATTATGTACATAGGCAATATTTTGACAAATAGTTATTATTCATTGGTCACATAAAATTGCATTTTTCTTAGTTTTCAACATGTGACAAACAAGAAGCAGAAAGAACGCCACTATGTTCCTTACAAACGTTGGTTTTACGCTTAATGCATGTCACAGCACTTTCCCAGAGTTTATTATATGGATAATAATTGTATGTTCTTCTTTTTCCTGAAACAGGTAGATGGTTCTCCAATACGACATCTTTTTGAACACCACATCTTTGCATGGCATCAACGTTTTTCTTTGGAAGATTAGGGATTTGAATACGAAGTTCCTTTAGTGGTCTTACCATTTCCTCTGCTAAATCGCGTTTTATCACTTCTTCCACTATGGTATGTCAGATGTTGGGCGGAAAATAAAATTTCACTGTTCATTGCTTCGACGTCCATCATATTCATCCATAATTCAAATAGCAATCTTCCTGTTTGTCTCTTGCAAGTGTAATGACGAATTTTTTGGTCCATTTGATCTACTCCACCCTTCGTACAGTTATAGAACTTTATTATATCTGGTTTCTTTTTTGCATGAGTTTCATCAATGTTTCTGTCGTGATGCATTGTGCTAATGAGAACTACAGACTTTTTCTCTTTGGGAACATAACTCACCATTGTAATGTCACCTCTAAATGAAAACAAAGAGGAATGAATCGCTCTTGAGGCAGATGGTTTCATCTCATTAGGAATTTCTGGTTTATTTTGTTTGACTGTTCCCACCACTGCAATTTGCTTCTGAAGCATCTCTTCTGCCAGCTGCACACTAGTAAAGAAGTTGTCAACAGTAATATTTTTTGACGATCATTCAATGCTTTTAGCAAGATCTTTCACCACATTCAATCCTAGATTTTTCTGAGCAGGTTCATGGGCCTTCCTTCCCGTGTAAACAATTCCGTCCAAAGCATATACAGATGTAGCATCACATAACCAAAATATTTTTATGCCATACTTGGCTGGTTTAGAGGGCATATACTGGGTGAAGCTACATCTTCCATGGAATGGGACTAGCTGTTCGTCAACTGTGAGCGAATCATTGGTAATCATTCTGTTTCTACACTTGTCAAGAAATAGTTCCCATACATAGCAAACAGCTGCAGGTTTGTCATCTGCAGATCGAGCTTCACGGGTACGCCTGTCATCAAATCTAATCATTCTCCTTACATCTGCGAATCTATTTACTGACATGGTGGCCTTATATGTAGGATTTGCCTTTTCATCCAAGAATAATTCTCTAATAGGGACATCCCAACTGTTCTCAACACCAGAAAGCAGTAAAAGACCAAGAAAACCCTCCATTTCAGCAAGCGAAACGATTTCCACGTTTTACCACGTAAAGCAGCCACTCTTCTGCCTTCAATATTTGTGCAGTTGATGGTTTCCTCTAGTATTTCCTTGGAGATGAAATAGTCCCAGGCATCCTTAGGTTTACAGGTTTTCAAACCATGGGCTGGACCAGGTGCCTTCTATACGATACTATGAACAGGAGTACGAAAAGTTGCAGGATGATCTAATTTCCAAATCGTTCCATTCCGACTAATGTATGTGTGGTCTTCTATACCTTTTTGTGGTGGTTCTTCATTTTCTGACTCTGATGAAGTAATATTATCGGAAGGACTGTCATCTGCCTCAATATTGACATCTGCAGGTTCATTCTTCACTACTTGCATCTTCAAAAATATTTCCTTCTTCGCAAGAATCATCTTCTTCAAACCATTGAGCCACAACACTTTCAAAATTAGCTGCATTTTCACGTACTGACTCTCTTACTTCGCGTGTCGAAGCCATAGCAAAAGGCGTGTCTCTCGAACAGTAGCTTGTGCAGCGCTAAACGAGTCATACTCGTAACAATATGGGCCGTGCAGCAACAAACAAACTACAGTAACAATGAGGCCGACAAGAGCAGCACAGGATAACAATACTATGCAATGATAAAACATTTGATAGCAAAAATATCAATAATACACCGACATCGCCAATATGTGAAATTAGTGTGTATTATTTTTTAGTTATACTATTACTACTACAGCTACAGCTGTTGTTGGCACTCTTGTTGCTGGAAATACCACTACAGTTATTGGTGAATTAATAACTCCTTCCAAACAAATATTGACGACAATATAGGCTAAAGAACATTTATAAATGTGTGAGGGCTTCTGATGCCCTGCTTATGCATTCACGTTGTATGGGTGAACGTATAGAATTATACAAAAAACTTAAAAAGGTATCTCATTCTGACTTGACAGGAGGAATGTCACAGTGTTAGTGAAAGAGTACTGGAAAGCAGTTTGAAATCAAACAAAAAATTTACAGATCTTCTTTAAAAATGAAGACATACAAAGGCCTCGAAGGCCCTGTATATGCATCCTAGGGTTAACAGATTAACTCATTTCTAAAGAAATAAGACGTTTATAGCTGTGTTGTACACTATAGTTCGATTCTTTAAAGTATGGGGGGTTGGGGGTGGTGGATATACTGACAGAAGCTGAAAGCAACGCTTTGCTTCAGCAGCTCCTTTGGTTAACATTCTTGTCAGCTATCAGAGCTCCATCATAAGCCTAGCCTAAGGCCCTTTCTCTCGCCACTCACTATGTGATAAGGCAAATATTTTGATTCGTCACCACATAAATGAAGCTGTGATACTGTGTTAGCTATCCTGAACATATTTCTTTAAACCGGTTACTGACTTGAGCGAGGGAGGTAACAGAACATCAGCCTGGCGCATGTTTGGCGAAAAGCGACTCATGACTGCGAGGCGCGGGGAATGTTGTACAGTGGCTTTGAAGAGGGAATTTAGATTCGAAGAAGATTTTTTTGTTTTTGTTTTTAATGGAAATTACAGCTATCATGAGAATTTTTTGTCCAATAGAAGAAGTTCAGCATTAAAGGAAAAAGGGGGTTTCACTTCTTGAAAAGAGCTTTAATTCAGAAAAAGACATTACGTTTTACAGAACACTTACGTTATTCACTTCATTTTATTTTTTAAAAACCAAATAATGGAGGTTGCAGTGTCGGAGAGCCACATCTTACTACGAAATGAAGTTTTCATTTACTTGGAGAAAGACAAATATATTTAAAATACTGTAACGTTTTGAAAGTATTCTTATTTACATAGAAGGGTTGTAAGAGGTCTATGACTAAGGAATTTATTGCTACCGTACTTGAGAAAATGTAATTTCAATGGATTTCTCACGCGCTGCCTGCGATATGTAAGCCATAAGAGAATCGCAGACCAGAGAGCAGTGTCGGCTGCAGTACTTGTAGCTAAAAAAAAAAAAAAAATGGCTCTGAGCACTATGGGACTTAATTTCTGTGGTCATCAGTCCCCTAGAACTTAGAACAACTTAAACTTAACTAACCTGAGGACATCACACACATCCATGCCCGAGGCAGGATTCGAACCTGCGATCGTAGCGGTCGCGCGGTTCCAGACTGAAGCGCCTAGAACCGCTCGGCCACCCCAGCCGGCAGTTGTAGCTCCAGCAGCAGTAGTAGTGGTAGCTTGTCGTCGGGCGGTTGGGCCGGTCGTGCCTGAGCGATGTAGTACAAGGTAAAAACAGCCGCGAGGGTATCTAATTTGTTACAACTAAATTTGTACTATTGTCATATCAAGTCCCATGTAAATGTTTAAAAACCTTTAGTAATAATCTTTCTTATAAAAATTAACTTTTGACAATCATTCTTCTAAATTTAAAGAACTTACTAATTTCTCCAATCCAAGGTGATCCCCATTATCGTAAAGAAAAATCTGTCGTTTCTTTTTGTACATGACAAATCTAGCGGCCAGCATTGCACTCGGCTGCGCCAGAAACATTCCTCATAGGAGCAGATATATACGCGTTATTCGGCGACTTCATTGAGGTAAGAATTTTCAATTTATTCAGTATGATTTTTCAGGGCCATCACGCAGCACTGCTGACGCCCAAATTTACCAGTTTAGATTCACAGTCAGTTAACTATTGCAAGGTTATAAAAATGTTTGTGACACCTTACGGGACTTAACTGCTAAGATCATCAGTCCCTAAGCTTACACACTACTTAACCTAAATTATCCTAAGGACGAACACACACACACACACACACACACACACACACACACACACACACACACACACCCATGCCCGAGGGAGGACTCGAACCTCCGCCGGGACCAGCCGCACAGTCCATGACTGCAGCGCCCCAGACCGCTCGGCTAATCCAGCGCGGCGAGAGGTTATACAGGGTGTTACAAAAAGGTACGGCCAAACTTTCAGGATACATTCCTCACACACAAAGAAAGAAAATATGTTATGTGGACATGTGTCCGGAAACGCTTACTTTCCATGTTAGAGCTCATTTTATTACTTCTCTTCAAATCACATTAATCATGGAATGGAAACACACAGCAACAGAACGTACCAGCGTGACTTCAAACACTTTGTTACACGAAATGCTCAAAGTGTCCTCCGTTAGCGAGGATACGTGCATCCACCCTCCGTCGCATGGAATCCCTGATGCGCTGATGCAGCCCTGGAGAATGGCGTATTGTATCACAGTCGTCCACAATACGAGCACGAAGAGTCTCTACATTTGGTACCGGGGTTGCGTAGACAAGAGCTTTCAAATGCCCCCATAAATGAAAGTCGAGAGGGTTGAGGTCAGGAGAGCGTGGAGGCCATGGAATTGGTCCGCCTCTACCAATCCATCGGTCACCGAATCTGTTGTTGAGAAGCGTACGAACACTTCGACTTAAAATGTGCAGGAGCTCCATCGTGCATGAACCACATGTTGTGTCGCACTTGTAAAGGCACATGTTCTAGCAGCACAGGTAGAGTATCCCGTATGAAATCATGGCGGTGAATCGAGGAAGTACAGTACATACTGACGAAACTAAAATGAGCTCTAACATGGAAACTAAGCGTTTCCGGACACATGTCCACATAACATCTTTTCTTTATTTGTGTGAGGAATGTTTCCAGAAAGTTTGGCCGTACCTTTTTGTAACACCCTGTATATGAGGCAAATTTGTTATTGGGAGGTTAGTCACGTTATTATTGCGAGGTTATGGAATGATAAACTGTTGGGAGGTTACACTAAATGTGAATGTTATATAATTATGTAATTATTTTTTCTGTTGGGAGGTTACACTGAATGTGAATGATATAAATATATTTTATATTCCAAAAAGAAAAAAAATTACAAGTGTTACAATAGTGCCATTACAAAGAACTTTAATGCAGAAACGATAAGACAGAGAAAAGCAGCCACAACAAGTGCTTTTAATGTTAATTTGTTATCACTCGTAACGTTCGTTCTCTTTTTTATACTTTTTTTTCAGCAGGAGGGAGATATCAAGTAATTCCTGTGTTAAAATTTTAATGTAGAGTTTGTGTATCCTTTCATCCAAAAAACAAAAAAATTCTGGCTTAATGCTCGAAGACTCAATTAACAGATAATAATCGAACAAACTAATTTTTTTCAGTTTACGTTTAGATTCTTTCGACTGCAGATTTTAAGTTTATGTTTAATACTTTGGAAAGAGGCCACCGTAGCCGTAACCTGGGGCAGGAATAATATTGGTTACCCAACAAGAAGAAAATAAGATTATTTTCATGGCGCAAGAATCCCACGCAGAAGAATGCGGATCTGGAGAGTGTAGGGAACCGCTGAAGTCCCGACAGGAAGTCCTTCAAAGGAAAAAACAAATGAGACAGAGTATGCATGCAAAGCAGCAACGTTATTACGATGGTCATTCCTCCAATGTAGCTTTAAACCAACAAAATATTTATACTTTAACAGGTGAAAAGTTTGTGATGACATTCTTTGGAAACAACTAAAACACCTTTCATTTATTCATTCCCAGCCCAAGTCGGTTATCACATCCGTAACACCCATTCCTGTATTTTGCGTTAGTACAAGAGAAGATCCCCTTTTTGGAATTCTTTCAGTATCCTCCGTCAGTCCGTCAGTCCTATCTGGTTAGGGTGCCATATAGCACAGCAGTGTTCTAGAAGAAAAAGGACAAGCGAGATGTATGCAGTCTCTTTAGTAGATTTGTTGCATCTCGTAAGAATTCTGCGAGTTTAAGCAGTTCGTAATTCTAATCCAATCCAATCTCACTGCGAAGACGTTAATCAATAGGTACGCAGTTTGATTAGGAGGCACTGAGTCAGGAACAGTGTCAAAAGCCTTTTGGATATCTAGAAATGCGGAAAAAGCTAGAGATCTACCGTCCGTAGAACAAATTACTTCGTGTGAATGAAAACCTAGTTTGGGAATGCAGGCTCTTTGGCTAATTACATGAGTGGAATGTTCGCGGGTTATCTGCCAAGCCGTGGCGTCGTGTTGTCCCAACGTTTCGACGAGTTTCCTGCTCTTTATCTTCAGGTGAGTTGTTGGGTTCACTTTCAATTATAGACGGTGGACCACAGACCTCTGTGTCGAGGGCCCAGCGCGTGCGCCAATCGGGTGCTTTCCGGAAGAGAAGCCTGGGGTCCAGCGGCTAAAAGGGAGGAATTGAACTGAACCCCAGAATCACCTGAAGATGAAGAATAGGAAACGCGTCGAAACGTTGCCACAAAGGGACTACACGACTCGGTGGTTAACCTGCGAATATTTCATCAAAGAGTCAGATGTGCTTCACAAGGACGATATAGTCGAAATCGGTGCTGCTTTTGTGATAATAGTTCGTTTTCTCCGAGGTATTTTTTTAACGGCCGAAAAAAATCCTTCTAAATTCGATGTCAGTGCTGGGGGAGGGGTGGTGTATTTTTAATTTAACTTGGTACTGCCGTATCTCCGACAGCTCAGGTATCGTAGAATGCTGTTGTAGTCCAGCGCCGTGTTTTTAAAACCCACGAAAGACATGCCCGACGCACGCCGCGCACGTTGTAGCGTGTCCGAAAAACCGAGCTGGCCAACCGAACCGGTCCGCAGCCGGGCATAAAATTTAGCATCGCGGGCGACCGCGCGTGAATAACAACACGGCGGCGCGGTACAGCGGCGCAGCACATTGGGGGCCACCGCCGCATAAAACAGCGGCGTGCGGCCGCGGCCGGGACCAGGTATCGAACCCGGGACCGCCGGCCTGCGGTCGCCGCCGCATATAGCCTGCGGTCCAATACCAATCTCGCATTAACCACCTCATCCGAACGCCGCCGCCGCCACCACCACCACCCTCCTGCCACGCGCCGCGCACGTGCCGGCAGAATCACTGTGCGCCATCGCTCCTCCACTGCCGACAACATTCGTTATTATCTGCGCGCTGCCCCGCGGCGCAGACCGCTGGAACATATCGCGTGATGTGTGCGCTGCCGGTAGCAGTTGGCAGCCCTGCTCGCGCCGCAGCGGGATGCTCCCTGCTGTGGGAAGGGGGAATCCCCTCGACCCCCTCATCTGTGTCCGAGTTTCATCCCTCCCAACTGCAGACAAGTGCCGCATTATGTGTCCGATACGCGTGTGCGCACGTACCGTGGCGAACTGACAAGTGAGATGTTCATTCAAACTACTTACCGTCAATTCCCTCAGTCTGTGCGGCGTATTTGCTGCTATGATCTTCCGCTTTACTGTTTATCCGACTATGCGATGTGCTGCGGTGCGAACACAGCGTACCATCAACATCCATACCTCCCTCCCTCCCCCCTCCCCCTGGCTACCCTCGTCCCCGACCCTGCTGCCCACAGTATATTCCATCCGTAAACTGTATGAGCGGGCCCCAATAAAGCTGAAATCGAAACTTCCGGGCAGATTAAAACTGTCTGCCAGGCCGTTTCTCGAACTCGGGACCTTTGCCTTTCGCGGGCAAGTGTTCTACCATCTGAGCTACCCAAGCATGACTCACACCCCGTCCTCGCAGCTTCACTTCCGCCAGTACCTCGTCTCCTACCTTCCAAACTTCACAGAAGCTCGGTCGCAGGTTCGAATCCTGCCTCGGGCATGGATGTGTGTGATGTCCTTAGGTTAGTTAGGTTTAAGTAGTTCTAAGTTCTAAGGGTCTAATGACCTCAGAAGTTAAGTCCCATAGTGCTCAGAGCCATTTTTTTTTCCTGCGAACCTTGCAGAACTAGCACTCCTGGAAGAAAGGATATTGCGGAGACATGGCTTAGCCACAGCCTGGGGGATGTTTCCAGAATGAGACTTTCACTCTGCTGCGGAGTGTGCGCTGATATGAAACTTCCTGGCAGATTAGAACTGTGTGCCGCACCGAGACTCGAACTCGAGACCTTTGCCTTTCGCCGGCAAGTGCCCTACCATCTGAGCCACCGAAGCACGACTAACGCCCCGTCCTCACAGCTTCACTTCCGCCAGTACCTCGTCTCCTACCTTCCAAACTTTACAGAACTTTACAGTATCGGTCCGGCATACAGTTTTAATATGCCAGGAAGTTTCATATCAGCGCACACACCGTTGCAGAGTGATAATCTCAAAAAATGGTTCAAATGGCTCTGAGCACTATGCGACTTAACTTCTGAGGTCATCAGTCGCCTAGAACTTAGAACTACTTAAATCTAACTAACCTAAGGACATCACACACATCCATGCCCGAGGCAGGATTCGAACCTGCGACCGTAGCAGTCGCGCGGTTCCGGAATGAGCGCCTAGAACCGCTAGACCACCGCGGCCGGCTGATAATCTCATTCTGGAAACATCGCCTAGGCTGTGGCTAAGCCATGTCTCCGTAATATCCTTTCTTTCAGGAGTGCTAGTTCTGCAAGTTTCGCAGGAGAGCTTCTGTTAAGTTTGGAAGGTGGGAGACGAGATCCTGGCAGAAGTAAAGTTGTGAAGACGGGGCGTGAGTCGTGCTTGCGTAGCTCAGATGGTAGAGCACTTGCCCGCGAAAGGCAAAGGTCCCGACTTCGAGTCTCGGTCCGGCACACAGTTTTAATCTGCCAGGAAGTTTCATATCAGCGCACACTCCGCTGCAGAGTGAAAATCTCATTGTGTACACGAAATTTGTTTGCCCTATCGCTTTCCAAACTTCTCAGATGATCTCCTGCGAACCTTGCAGATGGTAGAGCACTTACCCGCGAAAGGCAAAGGTCCCGAGTTGGAGTCTCGATCCGGCACAGTTTTAATCTGCCAGGAAGTTTCATATCAGCGCACACTCCGTTGCAGAGTGAGAGTTTCATTCTTGAAAGCTGAGATCGCTCAGTAATACTACCCATGAGCGACACCGTTTAGGTGGGGTCTAGGGGGGAATCGGGTATAAGTGTGTTCCCCCCCCCCCCCCCCCCCTACATCCTCAATATTTTTTGAAAACCAGATTCGGTTTTTTGAGAGTTGACATAGAATGACACCACTGAACTAATACATTCAAGCTTAGGTAATTACATAGAGGATGTAGGGAAAAATCCCATTACAGATTTCTAGCACTGGCAGAGGATACTAAGTACCCTTGTCCGGAGACATAGCGTTTCCATTCTACGACGGTTTCAGTTCAGATAAGGAACGCGTCCACGTTTGCTGTGGAAAAGAGAAAACTTGCCAGTCCTGGTACGCAATGGGGTAGACAAGATGATTTGCAGTACTTCAGACGGTCACCTGGCGTCATTTAACGTCTACCTTGCTGCGAGACTCCTATGGAGGCAGAGGTACTGGTTCTGGCCTCTGCACTAGAAACTGAATAGACGTCAGGTTGGATGGAGAGTGTGTACCAGAACATGCTTCGTAGGTACAGGTTCCGGCAATAAAACCGACATTTGACGTAACCGGCGTGCAAGTTGTAGTAATGAAATGAGCGTTTGGCATCGTTGGCCGGGAGGCCCCCTGCGGGGCAGGTCCGGCCGCCTTGGTGCAGGTCTTACTACATTCGACGCCACATTGGGCAACCTGCGCGCCGGGTGGGGATGAAATGATGATGAAGACAGCACAACACCCAGTCCCTGAGCGGATAAAATCCCCGACCCGGCCGGGAATGCAACCCGGTCCCGTAGGACGGCAATCCGTCACGCTGACCACTCAGCTATCGGGGCGGACCTACTTGTACTAAGGATACTGTTGTGGAGCGTGTTTTGTTTGAAAATGGCGTACGTGCCAATTTCAGTGTGCGTCATGGCGTGGTTTGGTGAGCATCGTGCGTTTGTTGTGGAGCAGTTTATTCGTAACGGTGGTTCTGTGATCAGTACTCAGCGAGCGTTTCGGAAAATGTGATGTGTATGAGAGAGTCTGTGCAACAACCACCAATGCGTTCAGCACTTAAACATGCACCTGCACTGGGATTATCTGATAGGAGTGTGAGAAGAATTCTTCGAAGAGAACTTCATCACCACCCCTTCAAAATGATGCTTACCCAGGAATTAATTGAAAGAGATTTTCAAACTCGCGTCTGAGGAAATTCTTCAAAACATTCCACCTGGCGCTTCGATTCTTTCTTCGGATGAGGTCCTTTTTCACTTGTCACCAACTGTAAACAAACAGAATTTCCGCTACTGGGCTGCAGAAAACCCTCGTGAAATTCATCAGCGATCACTACACAGCCCTCATATGACAGTTTGGTGCGCTGTTGCTGAATATTTTGTGTGAGGACCGTATTTTTTCGAAGAAGGTGGCCACACGGTAACAATTAATTCAAACCGTTATTGTCACATGCTAGAGACCTTCCTCCAACCTAGGCTAAACCAGTTTGTAGCAGATCATGAAGATCAAGAGGTGTGGTTCCAGCAAGACGGAGCAACATCCTACACATCTCGGCGTTCTATGGAAACATTGCGCGAGTTGGTTGCTGGTCATCTTCTCTTTTTGCGAGGAGACATCACGTGGACCTCAAGGTCCACCTTACGATTTTTTTCTTTGGGTGCACTTAAAGGATCTAGTGTACAAACATTGTCCCACAACACTGCAAGCTATTAAAGAGGCCATTACCCAAGAGATCCAAAGAAGAGCGACGCGTTTCGTCACAGGGTTATTTGGTAAGCGTGATAGCGTTACGCAGATGTTTAGCAAACACCCAAGTGGCAGACTCTGCAAGAGAGGCGCTTTGCATCGCGGTGTAGCTTGCTGCCCAGGTTTCGAGAGGGTGCGTTTCTGGATGAGGTATCGAATATATTGCTTCCCCCTACTTATACCTCCCGAGGACATCACGAATGTAAAATTAGAGAGATTCGAGCGCGCACGGAGGCTTTCCGGCAGCCGTTCTTCCCGCGAACCATACGCGACTGGAACAGGAAAGGGAGGTAATGACAATGGCACGTAAAATGCCCTCCGCCACATACCTTTGGGTGGCTTGCGGAGTATAAATGTAGATGTAGAGACATGACACGAAAATGTATGGAGAACTTTCGGGATAGACTTTGTCAATGTGTCAACAATGGAGGACGTTATTTACCGCATATAATTTTTAAAACCAAATAATCCAAAATGGCAAAGTATGTATTTTTCGTAAGTAAAAGTAATTTTTCTCTATCACATTTAGATTTTCTGTGACAGTCTATTAAAATTCTAGGACCCTGTACAATGTCTGTGAACAACGTTGGTAGCCGCCACATCGAGCCGCTGTTGTAATGCGTCAGTACTGTTCTGTACGTACAGAACGCTCCGTTTTCATTTTTTGTTTTGAAATAATGTAAACACCTGTTGTTTAAGTATTAATGCAAAAAAATGTGCGTAAGTGACGAATGGATATTTCGTTGTATTTCTTTTCGAACTGTTACCTAATAACTGTATTGCGCTACGCCTAATTTCATTCCGCAAGCAGAAGTGGATGAGTTTAACATCTGAACTGAAACCGTCGTAGAAATGAAACGGTACTTTCCCGGACTGGGTTCCTACTGAAAATATTGTGTACTCATTCCCCTCTACAAGTTCTACAAGTTTGTAGCGGGAATTTCTGAACATTCTGTATACTAAAAGCTCTTATGCAGGTAAGAATTAATGGTATGCAGGATCTACTAGCGTGCCAGTAAAACAAATCCACTTACATTATTCATTAAAATGAAAATATTCCAATTTTTAAAGAATTGTGTTGGTACGACTGCGAGTAGTGAAGGAGGGGGGTAGGTAAGCGCGAATCCGCTTGGTTTTACTGTTTAAGTTTATAGGAGGCGTGACCATTAGGTAGATGGCTAACAATCGAACGGCACGCGACAACTTCCGAAGAACAGGATTTCCTAAGCGATTGTCTGAGGACACGGATCCACACGAATATCTAGAAGAACCTTATAGGCGGGAACATTTTGAAATCACTAATATGGCCGTCCAAAGACTTAGATATCGACTACCTAGACCAACCGGGCATGAAGACACACGTTTGCTTGGAAAAACTTGTCACTGGAGAAAAAAATTACATTATGTCACAGCTCCATACCCGAAATCGAAGTTCAATCTTTGGAAACAGAACTTGAACTCTTTCGTATGGATGCAGTGTGAAATGCCTGAAAGACACAAACGATGTTTTGGTTTACATGAAAAAAGAAGCTCGAAAATGATTTGCTAATGTTGAAGTTTTCGTAGCTGTCAAGTAGAACGCAATGGTACTTCTGTTACGACGACTCATTATCTGCGTTCGACAGTGACCCAGCAGAGGTTCAACCACGTGGCAATTCAGTGTGCACAAGTTACTGTTGCACCATATAGACTTCAGAACTGTTGCCAGAATATTTATACCCTGTTTTGATAAAATCTAGAAATGTATCTGATTACTATTGGACGAAGTTTGTAAGATTATTTTACCTTATGCTCCTGACGTAATATTTAATTATCGTTTCTGCCTTTTTAACTAGTTACACTTTCATTCTTACTTTTCGTACTCTTCAATTTGTCTTTGAAATGTATTTATAATATTCAAAAGATAAACTAAATAAAATCGTATAACTAATATTCTATTTATTTTCATTTCCAATAAAAAGTCAAGGAGAATTTAACATTAAAAACTATTCAATCTGAAATACACTGAAGGGGAAAAATCTCAATACAGATAAAATACAAATGTAGAGTAATGAAATTTCAGAAATATATTTTTCTGTTTCAGTGACTTACACTGCAAGATCAGAGTTAATGTAAGTGCGAGAGAAGCCATTGCAAATGTGTAATGCTGGTGCATTAATAACCGGTGCAACCGCCAGAATGTTGAATACAGTCATGCAAACGTGCATGCATTCTGTTGTACACGTGCAGTTAGTGGAATGAAGTTCCAATGACTGCTGCACGGGGACGGTTAATTCTGTTCGTGGATGACACTAGAGTTATCGTCCAATGATGTCCCTTATGTGCTCTAAACGAAACTAAACTCCATCCGAACAGGCCTTGGAAGGACCAACGGTACCGACCGGCCGCCGTGGCATCCTCAGCGTACAGGCGTCACTGGATGCGGATATGGAGGAGCATGTGGTGAGCACATCGTTCACCCGGCCGTATGCCAGTTTATAAGACCGGAGCCGCAACTTCTCACTCAAGTAGCTCGCCTCACAAGGGCTGAGTGCATTCCGCTTGCCAACAGTGCTCGGCAGATCGGATGGTCACCTACCCGACAGTGCTTAACTTCAATGACCTGTCGGCAACCGGTGTTATCACTGCGGGAAGGTCATTGGCCCCGTATGTGCTCAACTGGAGAAAAACCTGGTAATCGAGCAGGCCATGCTCAGTAGAGCATGTTGGGGTACAACAGCGGTATGTGGGCGAGCGTTATCCTGTTGGAAAACGCTCCCTGGAATGCTGCTCATGAATGGCAGCAAAACTGGTCGAATCACCAGACTGATGTACAAATTTTCACCGTGGGATAGCCACGAGGGTGTTCCTCGCTTTTTATTAGCAGAATACAAAAAAACTGCTCAATTATATTCCACTTCATGAATCACAAATAATCTCCAATCTTCATACTTTCATGAAAACAAAACAATGAATTGCGTATTTGCGTAACTACTATCAAATTATTCTCAATTACACGTCCAAATAACCAGAAATTGCTAATGAAGTCTTAACTGACACAGACCGCGGCAGAAAACGTGTCTGTCCTCCGATACTACCGAGCCAGCTCCGAACTTACAGCCGAACCGAACCACTCCGCCCGCCATCCAGGTTAGGCGTGATCCGAAGATCTCCGAGGTGCTTCTTCTGCCTTTTCATTTAGCAACTCTTTACAATTCTGCTGTTAATTAACATTTTAGAAATAATGAAATGATAGCCTGCTATTAAGAGATGCTATAATACGAAATGTAGGTAAATACGTTGTTTAGTTTATCTGATATTAGTATTAGAAGTTTATCATTTTGGCGCGCTACTTCCGAACACAGCAGCCAACCGCAGAGGAGGAGCACAATTTAGGCGGTCTTTCTGACAGTACCCGTACCAAACAAACCGTCTGTCATCGGTACTTCACACCACATTTCGTCATCTTCCCACGGCTGCCTTCTCAACTGCTCAAAGAAGTAATTCTTGCAGCCGAATACGATGGTTGTAATGCCAGAAATATTACAAATTGTCAAAGCGAAAGATGATAGTGTTTGGTTTGTGTGGCGCTCAAATGCGAGGTCACCTGCGCCCGTACAAAGCCCAAATTTATTTCACACTCCAAATTTTTTACGCAGTCCAGTCTACCCACTATCACGAATGATGATGATGAAATGATGAGGACAAAACAAATACCCACTCCCCAGCAGAGAAAAATCCCCAACCCCGAAGGGAATCGAACCCCGGACCCCGTGATCTAGCGGCAGCAACGGCAGCCACTTTTTTTTCTGTTGATGCCAGTTTGTTCGTTCTATTTGTTCGGAGCGGACGTCCCACGATGCTTGTTCAAGTTCGTCGTTGATCCATTAACTCAGTTTTTTTATTACAGGGGGCAGCTAACCCTCTGACCGAACACACTGAGCTACCGTGGCGGCGCCACTAGACCACTAGCTACGAACGTCAAAGCAAAAGAACACAAGCAACTACGTTTCTCGTCCACAGATGTTATTTAAACAACGATATGTTAAAAAAGTATTACTCTACGTATACGTGAGGTAACAAGAACGATATAACTTACCTTACATCAGACGAATTAGAATCGGAAAAGGTTTTAGTTAAAAATAACGGAACAAGCGTCTTCTATCAAACTCACTGACAACAGTAATGGTTTATATTTCGACTAGTTTGGCCACTTCTCGACAGGTAGCAGCACTTTCCAGGCCAGCAGATTTATAATGGCCAGTTTTAAATCCTGGTCATTTCAGCACTCCTTCCCCTAGTGGTCTACTTGGCTGTGGAATAGTGCTCTCCAGTACACGTTAAGAGAAAAATGTATGTTCATCTAATTGCAGCAACGTGGACAGTAACAGGACACATGCGATCAACCCCTCCTCACTGGTTGCCGCCTCTAAGCCACGTTGCGCCACAAGATCTTCGAAGTCCGAATGCCTTTCTCAACGAATATGAAAAATTAATTAAAATTCCTCAGCTCGCAATGTATTCCGACGAGCCTAGACTCAGAATGAGCTGATAAAAATCCAGGTAGTAACCAGTAACACGGACAGAATCGCTACAAGCAGTGTGCTGCAGCAGGAACAGCAAGTGGTCACAATCGCGCCTTTGCGTTACCCACGAGAAATATCAGACTGTCGTAAGATCTGGTACAAAGCCAGACGGCATGGAATTACCGCGAAGTGCTTGGAAGGCGACTGACAGAATTGGTAAAGGCCATGGCATCTGTGCAGGAATACTCCATCGATGGGGAAAGCCTCCATCTTCTGAATGTGACCCGCAGCAATGAACATCAGACCGTCAAACTGCGACAAGATGTAGCAGACGAGTCTGCAGACAGGGCAACCACAGCTGCGGCTGATCATCTTGGCGATTAAGAAAACGCTTCAGCTGTATTTAATCTTTTGGTTATCAGACGTAGCCGGCCGTGGTGGTCGAGCGGTTCTAGGCGCTTCAGTCTGGAACCGCGTGACCGCTACGGTCGCAAGTTCGAATCCTGCCTCGGGCATGGATGTGTGTGATGTGCTTAGGTTAATTAGGTTTAAATAGTTCTAGGGGACTGATGACCTCCAATGTTACGTCCCATAGTGCTCAGAGCCATTTGAACCATTTTTTGATTATCAGACCACAACCAGTTTCGTGACACTGAAAAACACATCGTTAGGTGAAATGTAGCTATGAGGTACGTTCAGTAAGTAAAGCAACACATTTTTTCTTTCCAGGAAAATTCCGATTCTCTCTCATTCGAGGTGACCGAAGCGTCTCAATGACACACCTTGCTGCACAAGTGGATGCCTCTGCCGGTAGTGCTAATACACATGGCCACCAGTTGGGGTACACATAGTTGTTTTTCCCTCGCCCTATCTGCGAACGAAACAGGAAAGGGTATCACTTGCAGAGACAGAGGGTACCCTCTTCCATACATCATTCCGTGACTTTCGGACTATGTGCGTTGATGAAGGCGTACATCTACACTCATGCTCATAAGTTAAGGATAATGTTGATACATGGTGAAACCACGCTCTGGTAGGCGGTTCGCAGGTTTAAAACGCGTCGGGGTATGACCATGCGGTGCATTAGAACTACGGTCGTCGCACGGTGGCGCTGGCAGCAGTCCACACACGCAGAGGTGTGTTGGTGCATGACAGAGTACGGTGCAGCGAGTAAGTGTGCAGACGTTTTCAGGCGTGCGTATGGTGAGGGTGTGTTGAAAATGGCTCAAAGAACACATATTGATGGCATCATGAGGGGTAGAATACTAGAGCGACTGGAGGCTGGTCAAACACAGCAGGTCGTAGCACGGGCCCTCCGTGTGCCACAAAGTGTGAACTCAAGATTATGGCAACGATTCCAGCAGACAGGAAACGTGTCCAGGCGCTACAGTACGGGAAGTCCACAGTGTACAACACCACAAGAAGACCGATATCTCACCATCAGTGCCCGCAGACGGCCAAGGAGTACTGCAGGTAGCCTTGCTTGGGACCTTACCGCAGCCACTGGAACAGTTGTCTCCAGACACACAGTCTACAGACGACTGAACAGACACGGTTTATTCGCCCAGACACCTGCAGGGTGCATTCCACTGACCCCTGATCACAGGAGAGCCCGTAAAGTCTAGTGCCAAGAACACAGTACATGGTCATTGGATCAATGGTCCCAGGTTATGTTCACGGACGAGTCCAAGCATAGTCTGAACAGTGATTTTCGCGGGTTTTCATCTGGCGTGAACCAGGAACCAGATACCAACCCCTTAATGTCCTTGAAAGGGACCTGTATGGAGGTCGTGGTTTCATGGTGTGGGGTGGGATTATGATTGGTGAACGTACACCCCTGCATGTCTTTGACAGATGAACTGTAACAGGTCAGGTGTATCGGGACGTCATTTTGCACCAGTATGTACGCCTTTTCAGGGGTGCAGTGGGTCCCACCTTCCTCCTGATGGATGATAACGCACGGCCTCACCGAGCTGCCATCGTGGAGGAGTACCTTGAAACAGAAGACATCAGGCGAATGGAGTGGCCCGCCTGTTCTCCAGACCTAAACCCCATCGGGCACATCTGGGATGTTCTCGGCCGACGTATCGCTGCACGTCTTAAAACGCCTACGACACTTCAGGAGCTCCGACAGGCACTGGTGCAAGAATGGGAGGCTATACCCCAGCAGCTGCTCGATCACCTGATCCAGAGTATGCCAACCCGTTGTGCGGTCTGTGTGCGTGTGCATGGTGATCATATCCCATAGTAATGTCGGGATGCATGCGCAGGAAACAGTGGCGTTTTGTAGCACATGTGTTTCGGGACGGTTTTCTCAACTTATCACCATTACCGTGGACTTACTGATCTGTGTCGTGTGTGTTCCCTATGTGCCTATGCTGTTAGCACCAGTTTTGTGTAGTGCCACGTTGTGTGGCACCACATTCTGCAATTATCCTTAATTTATGAGCATGAGTGTATATACCGCAATTCAAGGTCCATCACACGTTTTTAATCTGTTAGAAAGTTTGATTGATGTGACCTTCCGTTTTAAATATTGTTCTGACACTTCATTTACAACTGTACATTTCTGGTGCAGCGTGCATGCTCAGGGGGGGGGGGGGGGGGGAGAGAGAGAGAGAGAGAGAGAGAGAGAGAGAGAGAGACAGAGAGACAGAGAGAGAGAACGAAATTGAAATGGGTGTTGGTTGTAGTGGTTATACCAGTGGTTCCCAAGCCGGGGATAATTAAAATGATATTTTCCAACGGGGTAAAAAAAAAAAAAAAGTTCAGTTGTGTTTGAGTCAAGAAACTGAACTACTTTCAAAAGTTCATTATTACTATCATCACTTCTGCGTAAACCTGTAATACTGATTATGTAAGTTACCACTAATTTCATTTTTTATTTCAAATAGTAGCATTAACGCGTGAGACAAGGCGGTGGAGGGTACAACTTCTAACAGTAAAATTGATAGATATATGCTTAAATGTCTCATGAAAATGCCTTCTCCGAGTTGCATGTAGTTCCCACAGTCATTATTCACTTCGCTGCAATACACGACCTGACTGAGATCACAACACATATGTAATTATTTAAACGCTACTACATTGCTCTGCGGCAGCGGTCAGAAGCAAAGTATTGGCACCCCAAAATTTTCAAGTTTCCACCATTTCAGGAGTAAGGTACCCGGGAATCTAGTGATACACAAGCAGTAAGTAGTATGTAAGTGGGCTGTTTAGGTTTTTATGTTGGTAACGCCACGTAGCGCTCTGTATGAAAAATCACTGACTGTGCTGTGTGCAGTGTGTGGCTGGTTGGCATCGTTGGAATATTCGCTATAGTAGTGTTGGGCAGTTGGATGTGAACAGCTCGTATCATGCGCAGTTGGAGGTGAGCTGCCAGCAGTGGTGGATGTGGGGAGAGAGATGGCAGAATTTGGAGAGCGGACGATATGGACGTGTGTCCATCAGAAAGAGGAAATTTGTAAGACTGGATGCCATGAACTGATATATATATATATATATATATATATATATATATATATATATATATATATATATATATATATATATATGATATTTGAACACTATTAAGGTAAATACATTGTTTGTTCTCCATAAAAATCTTTCATTTGCTAACTATGCCTATCAGTAGTTAGTGCCTTCAGTAGTTAGAATCTTTTATTTAGCTGGCAGTATTGGCGCTCGCTGTATTGCAGTAGTTCGAGTAACGAATATTTATGTGAGGTAAGTGATTCACGAAAGGTATAGGTTATTGTTAGTCAGGGCCATTCTTTTGTAGGGATCATTGAAAGTCAGATTGCGTTGCGCTAAAAATATTGTGTGTCAGTTTAGTTTTGATCAGAATAAGTAGAGGGAAATGTCTGAGTACGTTCAGTTTTGCTCAGCTGTTTGAAAATTAAAAAAAAAAAGTAGAGGTTTTCCAGCACAGTCATTCATAATTTTTTTCTAAGGGGATGTTTCAAGTATAGAGTACACCTTTTGAAGAGATTGATTTTAAAATGGGGCTGCAGTGTTTGAGTGAAGCAAGTGTCAGTAAGGAGAACAGTGGTGCAGAAGGAGGACGTTTTTTAGCAAGTGTCTACCATCAATGAAGATGATTAGCTTTCTTTTCTGAGCATGAGTTACACTACGTGATCAAAAGTATCCGGACACCCCCAAAAACATCCCTTTTCTATATTAGGTGCATTGTGCTGCCACATACCGCCAGGTACTCCATATCAGCGACCTCAGTAGTCATTATACATCGTGAGAGAGCAGAATGGGGCGCTCCACGGAACTCTCGGAAATCGAACGTGATTGGGTGATTGTGTGTCACTTGTGACATCCGTCTGTACGCGAGATTTTCATACTCCTTAACATCTCTAGGTCCACTGTTTCTGAAGTGATAATGAAGTGGAAGCGTGAAGGGACACGTACAGCACAAAAGCGTACAGGCCGACCTCATCTGTTGACAGAGAGATCGCCGACAGTTGAAGAGGTTCGTAATGTGTAATAGGCAGACATCTATCCAAACCATCAAAAAATTGTTCAAATGGCTCTAAGCACTATGGGACTTAACATCTGAGGTCATCAGTCCCCTAAACTTACAACTACTTAAACCTAACTAACCTAAGGACATCACACACATCCATGCCAGAGGCAGGATTCGAACCTGCGACCGTAGCAGCAGCGCGGTTCCGGACTGAAGCGCCTAGAACCGCTCGGCCACAACGGCAGACAAACCATCACACAGGAATTCCTAATTGCATCAGGATCCACAGCAAGTGCTATGACAGGTGTCAAGTGACAAAACTTGGATTTCATGGTCGAGCGGCTGCTCATAAGCCACACATGACGCAGGTAAATGCCAAAAGACGCCTCGTTTGGTGTAAAGAGCGTAAACATTGGACGACTGAACAGTGGAAAAACATTGTGTGGAGTGACGAAGCACGGTACACAATATGGCGATCCGATGGCACGGTGTGGGTATGGCGAATGCCCGGTGAACGTCATCTGCCAGCGTATGTAGTGCCAATAGTAAAATTCGGAGACGGTGGTGTTACGGTGTGTTCGTGTTTTTCTTGGAGGGGGCTTGCGCCCCTTGTTGTTTTACGTGACACTATCACAGCACAGGCCTACATTGATTTTTGTTTTGTTTTGTAAAATATGTGTGAAATCTTATGGGACTTAACTGCTATGGTCATCAGTCCCTAAGCTTACACACTGCTTAACCTAAATTATCCTAAGGACAAACACACATACCGATGCCCGAGGGAGGACTAGAACCTCCTCCGGGATCAGCCGCACGGTCCAAGACAGCAGCGCCTCAAACCGCTCGGCTAATCCCGCGCGGCCATTGATGTTTTAAGCACCTACTCGCTTCCCACTGTTGAAGAGCAATTCGGGGGTGGCGATTGCAACACGATCCACCTGTTCATAATGCACGGACTGTGGCGGAGTGGTTACACGACAATAACATCCCTGTAATGGACTGGCCTGCACAGAGTCCTGACCTGAAACCTATAGAACACCTTTGGGATGATTTGAAACGTCAACTTCATGCCAGGCCTCACCGACCGACATCGATATTTGTCCTCAGTGCAGCACTCCGTGAAGAATGGGCTGCCATTCTCCAAGAAACCATGCAGCCCCTAATTGAACATACGCCTACGAGAGTCGACGCTGTCATCAAGGCTAAGGGTGAGCTAACACAGTATTGAATTCCAACATTACCGATGGAGGGCACCACGAACTTGTAAGTCATTTTCAGCAAGGTTTCCGGAAACTTTTGATGATATAGCGTATAGGTAGCACAGGTGACGTGACGTATAGAAAGATGAAGTAATTATCTTTCTATAAATATACAAAATTGTTGTCAGTATTAAGTGGTACGAATTGTCTCATTAACTCATTATTTAGGGGTTTAATAAGACGCCTACGAAAACTAAATATCATTTACCTTCCATGATTTAAACAATAAAAGCGCCGAAAGAAAATTATTTTTCCGTTCTAACGTTTAGTTAGGCGCTAATGTTGTTGATAGTGGGGGTAGAGGGGTGGGTACTGGTCAATATCTGGTTGCACTCAGGGGTGATAGTCTCAGAAAGTTTGGGAACCGCTGGGCTATAAAGAGCGAAGGCGGTTGCGGCAGAGTAAACCAGCGTAGAGTCCTGCATCATAGACGTGTTCGGGTCACGACGCAAGTAACAGTTCGACAGCGGGCACACAGGCAAACTTATTGCTCGCCGCGCGAATGGAAATAATAGCCCCGGGCTACTTGTCGCGTGGAGAACGATGCGCGGCAGGATTCCCGATCCACTTGCAAATTACTGCCTTAATGCGGCTATGCAAAGCCACTGCAATGAGAGCGCTGCGGGACAATAAAGGACGGCGCAGGCACCCTCTGCCAATCACCCGCCACGCGGTCGCCGAATATTAATGCGCGGCCCTGCGCCGGACAGATGATGAATATAAACGCGCGCGCGCACACTTTGTAGTTATCGTGCCGCGCCGCGGCGTTCCGACCCATCAGCGGTTTTCGTCATCAGAGCAAACACGCGGCACGCCCGTTTTAATTGCTGCCTCCCCCACCCACCGCGACCGCCCCCCCCCCCCCTCCTCCAGCCTCTCTCTGTCCCTCTCCGGACCACAAACGGCCGCACCTGATTGAAAATGGCGCCCCCATTAACGGAGCGCGAGATGTTTGTCATTGGTGCCCGCCGCGTGTGGTTGCACGCTTGATGCTGCGGTGCGTTCGCCGCCGACCAGATATTTCAATCGACTGCCTCTCCATTTCCGAGCTCTGACGAAAACCACCGCACCACGGCTCACTTAACACAGGACGCTCTTAGAACTCCCGAGCTAGAACCCTAGAACAGACACACCAAACAATGATGAGCGAAAACGTTACGATCACCTGCTCAATAGTTTGTTTGTCCGTTTTCGGAACGAAACACATCACTGATTCAGCATATCGGGGATCCGACAGTTTATTGGTAGGTTCGTGGAGATATGTGGCATTAGATGTCTACGCACATTTCATGTAGTTCGCGCAAATAACGTGCCACTGATTTGTGTGCGCTTCATAGCGACCCATTTCGGTTCCATACGGACTTCTACATCTACATCTACGTGATTATTCTGCTATTCACAATGAAGTACCTGGCACAGGGTTCAATGAACCACCTTCAAGCTGTCTCTCTACCGTTCCACTCTCGAACAGCACGCGGGAAAAACTGAAACATGCCCTTAGAAAAAATTTATGAATTACTGTTCTGGTAAACCCCTTACGTTATTTGATTTTGGAACAGCTGAGCAGAACTGAACGTACTCCGACATTTCGCTCTTTACTTATCCTGATCGACTCTAAACGGACACACAATATTTTTAGCGCAACGCAATCTGACTTTCAGTAATCCCTACAAAAGAATGGCCCTGACTAACAATAACCTATACCTTTCACGAATCACTTACCTCACAAAAATCTTCGTTACTCGAACTATTGCAATACAGCGAGCGCCACTGATGGACACACGTCCAGATCGTCCGCTCTCAAAACTCCGCCATCTCTCTCCCCACATCCACCACTGCTGGCGGCTCACCTCCAACTGCGCAACGCTGCGCGATGTTCTCATCCAACTACCCAACACTACAATAGCGAATATTCCAACAATGCCAACCAGCCACAGACTGCACACAGCACAGTCAGCGATATTCATACAGAGCGCTACGTGACGTTACCAACATAAATACCTAAACAGCCTACTTACAAAACGAGCACTTAAACATTTTGTGCGAGCCCTGATTTCTCTTATTTTATCGTCATGATCATTTCTCCCTATGTAGGTGCGTGCCAACGGAATGTTTTCCCTGTTTTCCCAATCGGAGGAGAAAACTGGTGATTGAAATTTCATGAGAAGATCCCGTCGCAACAAAAAACGCCTTTGTTTTAATGATTGCGACTCCAATTCACGTATCATGTCTGTGACACTATCTCCCCTTTTTCGCTATAGTACAAAACGAGCTGCCCTTCTTTGTACTTTTTCGATGTCCTCCTACAGTCCCACCTGATGCGGATCCCACACCGCACAGCAGTACTCCAGAATAGGGCGGACAAGCGTGGTGTAAGCAGTCTCTTTAGTTGACCTGTTGCACCTTCTAAGTGTTCTGCCCATGAATCGCGGTCTTTGGTTGGCTCTACCCACAATATTATCTATGTGATCGTTCCAATTTAGGTTATTTGTAATTGTAATCCCTAAGTATTTAGTTGAACTACAAGCCTTCAGATTTGTGTGACATATTGCGTAATCGAAATTTAGCTGATTTCTTTTAGTACTCATGTGAATAACTTCACACTTTTCCTTATTCATGGTCAACTGCCACTTTTCCCACCACGTAGATATCTTATCTAAATCATTTTGCAAGTCGTTTTGATCATCTGATGACTTTACAAGACGGTAAATGACAGCATCATCTGCAAACAATCTAAGACGGCTACTCAGATTGTGTCCTATGTCGTTTATATAGATCAGGAACAATAGAGGGCCTATAACACTTCCTTGGTGAACGCCGGATATTACTTCTGTTTTACTCGATGACTTTCCGTCTATTACTACGAACTGTGACCTTTCTGACAGGAAATTACGAATCCAGTCGCACACCTGAGGCGATACTCAGTAGGCACGAAGTTTGGTTAGGAGACGCTTGTGAGGAATGGTGTCGAAAGCCTTCTGGAAATCTAAAAATATGCAATCAATTTGACATCCCGTGTCGGTAGCACTTATTGCTTCATGAGTATAAAGAGCTAGTTGTGTTTCACAAGAAAGATATTTTCTCAAGCCGTGCTGACTATGTGTCAATAAATCGTTTACTTCGAGGTACTTACACCAGGCGAATTTGGTCGCCGTTACATCAGCGTTCGTACGCTATAATGCTCCTCAAACCACTACAGCACGGTTGTGGCTCCGAGACACGGACATTTGTACTGGTGACAGATGACATCGTCGCCGGAGAGACATAACACATGAACAGATGCCGGTGGTTCGCAGGTGTCAGCGTGTCTTCGATTACTACCACAGGTCCCATGCAAGCGCTGGAGAATGCCCCCCCCCCCCCCCTCCCCAACAGCACAATACTGCTCCCGCCAGTCTGCATCCGCGGCAAGCTGAACGTTTCAAGCCGCCGTTCACCTCGATGAAGGCGTTTGTGAAGACGACCAGCGGACAGAATAGCAAAAATGTGATTCACCCGAAGAGCCGACACGTTTCCATTGATCGACGGTCGACTTCCCATGCTCCCGTGCCCATTGCAATAGTAATTAACGGTATCACTGGATCAACATGCGAATACGTAGAGGTGATCTGCTGCCGAGTAATGTGCGATGAACGGTGTGCTCCGAAACACTCGTGCGTGCACCAGCACTGTGCTCTTTCGACAGAGATGCTGTAAGAGGTCCATGATCAAGGAATTTGTTGCTAGCGCACTCGAGCAGATGTAATTTCGATGAATTTCTCACGCGCTGTCTGCGATATGTAAGCTATAAGAGAATCTCAGACCAAAGAGCAGTGTTGGCTGCAGTAGGAACTGTATGGCAGTAGGAGTAGGTAGTAGCTAGCAGTCTGGTGTATGGAGTTGGCTGGGCCGCTCGTGGGGAGCTATGGCGGTGCCTGAGCGTTGTAGCATAAGGTAAAGGCAGCCTCACGCATATGTGGTATTGTTATATCAAGTCCCATGTAAATGGTTTAAAAAAAAAAGAAATCTCTTAATAATAATCTTTCTTATAAAAATTAAGTTTTGACAATCATTCAACTCAATTTAAGGATTTTACTAATTTCTCCAATCCATGGTCATCCTGGTTACTGTAAAGACAAATCAGTTGTTGCCTTTTATACATGGTAAATCTATTGGCCAGCATTTCACTGAGCTGTGCCAGAAAAATTTCGTATAGGAGCAGATATGTATGCGTTATCCGGTGATCTTATCGAGGTAAGATTTTTCAATTTATTCAGTATGATCTTCCAGGGCCATTATGCAGCACTGCTGACGTCCAAAATTTACCAGTTTAAATTCACAGTCAATTATCGAAAGGTTATAGTGAGCCACAATTTATTTAGGAGGTTAGTCATTTTTATTATTCGTAGGTTACGGAATTTATCTGTTGGGTAGTTCCACTGAGTGTGAATTAGGCTATATAATTATATTTATCTGTTGGTAGGTTACGCTAAATGTGAATGCAATATACATTATATTTTTTTATCCGTGGGGAGGTTACAATGCCACAGTCATTATCTACCCTACTTTACAGAGTGGACAAGCATCCGAAACCCACGTTCTGTGAAGAGTCGTGAACGTCCAACCATTTAGCGCCTAATGGTAGTTTCACTGTCCTTCTACATCTTTCCGTAGATGCTTACGTCAGTAGCACGTGAACATTCGTCCAGCTTCGCCGTTTCCGAGATACTCCTTCAAAGGCTCTGGCTAATAATAATCAAACGTTTTTTAAGGTCGCCTATCTCAATGGATTTCCCGACGTGCAGCCCATATTTTCGCTAGGGTGATCCCCCTCCGTGTCTGCTTCGCTTACAAACTTTTTTTACCGCATCATGTGCCTGCAACGCCGGCCGCGGTGGTCTAGCAGTTCAGGCGCTCAGTCCGGAACCGCGCGACTGCTACGGTCGCAGGTTCGAATCCTGCCTCGGGCATGGATGTGTGTGATGTCCTTAGGTTAGTTAGGTTTAAGTAGTTCTAAGTTCTAGGGGACTGATGACCACAGATGTTAAGTCCCATAGTGCTCAGAGCCATTTGAACCATTTGTGCCTGCAACGCCACCAGGCGGCATCCGACATCGCGGGGGCTTGGTCATAATCTTTTGGCTGTCGTGTGGCTAGGGCCTCCCGCCGGGCAGACCGTACGCCGAGTGCAATTCTTTCGATTTGACGCCACTACGGCGACTTGCGCGTCGATAGGGATGAAATGACGATGATCAGGACAACACAACACCCAGTCCCTGAGCAGAGAAAATCTCCGACCCAGCCGGGAATCGAACCCGTGCCGTTAGGATTGACATTCTGTCGCGCTGACCACTTTTTTTTCTTTTTTTTTCATTTTGTTCGTTATTGATCGTTGTGTTTGGTCGTTGCGGACGTCGCAAGACATCCTGTTCGAGTTCTGTGGTTGATCCCACTCAGCTACCGGGGGCCGACGTCTTTTGGCTTATCAGTGTAACTAGAGACCTGTATCGCCGACGTCAACCTGTTGTAGAATAATGGAACATCGCAATGCTGCCATGTCGTGGTGTCGTGCAGTCGCAACGTTTCGACGAGTTTTCTACTCGTCATCTTGAGGCGAAGTCACGTGAAGACGACGAGTGGGAAGATGGGACTGCACGCGCCACAACACGGCTGATACCCTCACAAGATTTCATCAGTTATAGAACATATTTCATGTAAAACGTATGTGAAAACCAAACATGGGTTCGTCAAAAATAGTCCAGTTAACGAAGTAAAATTAGAAGAAAAATTTATTGCAGTCGCAAATTTTTGTACATGGTAGGAGGGAGTGTTGTGAACAGCACACTAAGAATCCTGACTGCTGGTGTGTGAGTGTAGGGGTGACGGAGCATTTTTGATTTTCTAGATTATCACGAAATGCACGGCTTCTAGCGAAAGTGTATTTCATACAATATTAAACTGTATCAAATTTCTTTTTAAAAAACGGCCCTGTTCATTTTTTCTCAAAGACTAACAGTTTCCGTGTCGCCTGCGTTATTATAAATAGTGTTTCAATGGTATAAATTGTTAAATGAAGTGGGTTAAGAACACCACATCTAAGTGCAGAAGGACCTTATTAAACGATAAATATTGTTTTTTGGAAGATGGAGGTTGGAAGTGTGAGAGAAGGGACAAGGTCGTCGGATTGTGGTCATGCAAAAGTATTTCACCAAGGTATACTGGCCCCTCCGCGGCGCGCCTTATGAATCGGTTAACGAGGCAGAGTACAGAAATTCCCAGAGGGTATGCATTTTCCATAAAGTGCCTTAACAGTGCACGAAATAAAGATATAAGTTACTATTGATACTACTGGAAGAGAAGAATGCAGGCCTCCGCATACTGTTCTGCGCTCCTAGACGCAAAATCGATTCTTGGTCATCCCGTACGGCAGCTGTAGCGGTCTTTCGGGAAAGGCATTGCTTTATTATTTTTCTCTTGTTTACAGTTTAATAATTTCTTTGGCTGTTTGGCTACTTTTTGTAACGCCCCAATGACGACCTTAAAGTCAATTAAGGAAGAACATGAAGTAGGGAAATTTATCTTGGCAGTTACGACATCTTTGCCGATGAGCTAACACGAAAGAGTTTTGTCAACAACTACATTGTACACCACTGAGCATGCTTGTTAGCGAAACAGAAAGAATAAACATCGTATTTCAGCAATGGACAAATATCCATGTGACAAATGTGAAATTAATATCTCAAAAGTTAAGCCTAAAGTAATGTCATCAGAGATAACTCTTATGTGGAAGAGAGTTGTAAGCGCAACGAAGAAATTCAATGCGCCTACAATGCTCTTCCACAGAGGAAGTCGCTTGCTAGAACTCATCCAGTGCAGACGTACGAGAGCAGTTCTGATCTGATTTATTGAGATTGCGAATCGTGACAAGATTGTTTTCGAGTTTAGGAGTGTTTGTTGCGTGACGGGATTCACGGCTTAAGGAACTGATTTTATGAACTGAGACAGGAACAGATAGACTCATTTAACCGTGCACTACGGGTTAATCGAAATCTAATAACGGAATTAGTGAACATTGGACTTTAAATTAGTTGGACCTTAAGGAGAAGTGAACATTCTATGAAAGGATACACACAGTTAGTCTTGAGATTAGGAAATGAGACACTTAAAGTAGTAAAGGAGTTTTGCTATTTGTGGAGAAAAATAACTGATGATGATCGAAGTAGAGAGGATATAAAATGTAGACTGGCAATGGCAAGGAAAGCGTTTTTGAAGAAGAGAAATTTGTTAATATCGAGTATAGATTTAAGTGTCAGGAAGTCGTTTCCGAAAGTATTTGTATGGAGTGTAACCATGTATGGAAGTGAAACGTGGACGATAAATAGTTTAGACAAGAAGAGAATAGAAGCTTTCGAGATGTGGTGCTACAGAAGGATGCTGAAGATTAGATGGCTAGATCACATAACTAATGAGGAGGTATTGAATAGGATTGGGGAGAAGAGGAGTTTGTGGCACAACTTGACAAGAAGAAGGGACCGGTTGGTGGGACATGTTCTGAGGCATCAAGGGATCACAAATTTAGCATTGGAGGGCAGCGTGGGGGGTAAAAATCGTAGAGGGAGACCAAGAGATGAATACACTAAGCAGATTCAGAAGGATGTAGGTTGCAGTAGGTACTGGGAGATGAAGAAGCTTGCACAGGATAGAGTAGCATGGAGAGCTGCAACAAACCAGTCTCAGGACAGAAGACCACAACAACAACATCAGTGGTGTGTGCTATGCGAACGAGAGAAGCATTAATAACTACTGCAAATCCGGGCAATTAACAATACAATATTAATAATAAAAAGCATCAATTATACGAGTTCGCATAAGTGGAAACGCTGCGGACTTGTAATTGAGATACAACGACTACGCGAGGAACGCCTTTTCGGAAGTTTTTCAGGTTTTTCTCTCCCGTTAATCTACGGGGACTGACGTTATATCGCATCGTGTCTCTACTCTGCCGCGAGAGCTGTGGCACTAGCAGCTCTACGGCGTCGACTACGTCAGCACGCGGTTGGAGACCGGGGCCACGCGCCACACACACCATTTTGGCGCCTACAGCGCGGGGTTCGAAGACGCCAGCTGTCGTCTCATCTGGGAGACAACGCAGCGCCTACATCTACATCAACATCTACATTTACACTCCGCAAGCCACCCAACGGTGTGTGGCGGAGGGCACTTTACGTGCCACTGTCATTACCTCCCTTTCCTGTTCCAGTCGCGTGTGGTTCGCGGGAAGAACGACTGTCTGAAAGCCTCCGTGCGCGCTCTAATCTCTCTAATTTTACATTCGTGATCTCCTCGGGAGGTATAAGTAGGGGGAAGCAATATATTCGATACCTCATCCAGGAACGCACCCTCTCGAAACCTGGACAGCAAGCTACACCGCGATGCAGAGCGCCTCTCTTGCAGAGTCTGCCACTTCAGTTTGCTAAACATCTCCGTAACGCTATCACGCTTACCAAATAACCCTGTGACGAAACGCGCCGCTCTTCTTTGGATCTTCTCTATCTCCTCCGTCAAACCGATCTGGTACGGATCCCACACTGATGAGCGATACTCAAGTATAGGTCGAACGAGTGTTTTGTAAGCCACCTCCTTTTTGATGGACTCCATTTTCTAAGGAACCTCAACCTGGTACCCGCCTTACCAACAATTAATTTTATATGATCATTCCACTTCAAATCGTTCCGTACGCATACTCCCAGATATTTTACAGAAGTAACTGCTACCAGTGTTTGTTCCGCTATCATATAATCACACAATAAAGGATCCTGCTTTCTATGTATTCGCAATACATTACATTTGTCTATGTTAACGGTCAGTTGCCACTCCCTGCACCAAGTGCCTATCCGCTGCAGATCTTCCTGCATTTCGCTGCACTTCTCTAATGCTGCAACTTCTCTGTATACTACATCATCAAACGCGAAAAGCCGCACGGAACTTCCGACACTATCTACTAGGTCATTTATATATATTGTGAAAAGCAATGGTCCCATAACACTCCCCTGTGGCACGCCAGAGGTTACTTTAACGTCTGTAGACGTCTCTCCATTGATAACAACATGCTGTGTTCTGTTTGCTAAAAACTCTTCAATCCAGCCACACAGCTGGTATGATATTCCGTAGGCTCTTACTTTGTTTATCAGGCGACAGTGCGGAACTGTATCGAACGCCTTCCGGAGGCCAAGAAAAATAGCATCTACCTGGGAGCCCGTATCTAATATTTTCTGGGTCTCATGAACAAATAAAGCGAGTTGGGTCTCACACGATCGCTGTTTCCGGAATCCATGTTGATTCCTACATAGTAGATTATGGGTTTCCAAGAACGACATGATACTCGAGCAAAAAAATATGTTCTAAAATTCTACAACAGATCGACGTCAGAGATATAGGTCTATAGGCCTCAACGAGAAGGCGAAGCTAGACGGATCGTTGCAAGGACGAAGTGCTAGTTGAGAGCAACGACTACACATTGTTTGTTTACAGGACTTGACTGGACTTAACGACACGCCGGACATCACACCGTCCGACGTTTCTTCTCAACGACAACTGCAGAGACGATGGGGGGCGCTGACTCCTCCACAACGCAGACAACGCTCCACGACGTCGAGTGAGCTACAAGCAGAACGACGCAGCGCGTCGGACAACAGTCAACAGTGACCACGCCCACGCCACGACAATCCATCACGACAGAGAAAAGTAAGCAATCCACAAAATAAGTGACCATTTGAGTATGTTAAAATAGATTTTTTACTGCAGTGCTAACTGAGATTTCATTGTGGTTGTGTTCAGTAGTTATCATGATGCCTAAAAGAAGTTTAAAACTGCGTAGTGATGTAGATAAGAGAATTCCTGAATCAGAAGAGGAGATTAGTGATTTGCCAGAACAGGAAGAAAGTAATAGGAATATTGTCAATGTAGGAGGTGACACGTTTACTGAACAAGAGAAGGAAGCGATACCAAGTGTATTGGGGATTAGAACAAGGGATAAAGTCGTAGAATTACCAGACAATAATTCTGATGTTAGAGAAGGTACCGATCGAGAATGTAGAATGAATGTCGCACCGAACATCTCTGGAGGTGTAGACATACTTACAAGGGAACCTCCCCATCGCACCCCCCTCAGATTTAGTTATAAGTTGGCACAGTGTGTAGGCCTTGAAAAACTGAACGCAGATCAATCGAGAAAACAGGAAGAAGTTGTGTGGAACTATGAAAAAAATAGCAAAATATACAAACTGAGTAGTCCATGTGCAAGATAGGCAACATCAAGGATGAAGCGAGCTTAGGAGCGTTGTGGTCCCGTTGTTAGCGTGAGCAGCTGCGGTTCAAGAGGTCCTTGGTTTAAGTCTACCCTCCAGTGAAGAGTTTATTTTTTTTATTTTCAGACAATTATTATCTGTCCGTCTGTCCGTCCGATGCGAGGTAACTGCGCCGTAGCATGAGGATGGCACACCTAAACAAACATCGAAACACACGACGTCAGTCGACAACAGCGCACGGAAGAGGAGTATTCCTGCTAACGAGGCTCCCTGGCTGGCAGTTGACTGTTCGCTACTTTGGACGGGAGTGCATTAAATACGTGAGATGTATTCCGTGGGCAATATGAATCCAGCAAATATAGCTCGCGACTTCAATAACAAGGTGAATGAATATTTTCCGAACTGTAAGTTTGCGGTGCGGTCGCAAAACATAGACACTAAACTTATTACAGGGAACAGAGACGTCAATGAACGAACGGACAGATCATAACTTTGCGAAAATAAAGGAAGAAAAATTTTCACACGAGGGTAGATTTAAACCAAGGAGCTCTTGCTCCACAGCTGCTCACGCTAACCACGGGACCACGGCGCTCCTAAGCTCACACTACCCTTGATGTTGCATATCTTTCACATGGGCTACTCAGTTTGTATATTTTGCTATTTTTTTCATAGTTCCACACAACTTCTTCCTGTTTTCTCGATTGATCTGCGTTCAGTTTTTCAAGGCCTACCGACTGTGCCAACTTATAACTAAATCTGAGGGGGGTGCGATGGGGAGGTTCCCTTGTTAGTACTATGTTGTCAAAATTAAGTATGAAGAGTGAGCAATTTTCAGAACAGCGGGCATTTTTCAATAATAAATTTTCTGAAGTACTCTGTACAGCAAGCTATTAAATTCTCAGAACAGCAAGCGTCGTTTAATAGTAAATTTTCCGAAATAGCCGAACAACAGGCAATATTACAGGCAACCGTAAATAGTAAAATTTCAGGAGTAGCGAGTCGGGTAGAGGATGTTGAAGCTAGATTTGAGGATCTAATAGTTAAAGTAGATAACAAATTTGATGTTGAATCCAGGTTAACCAAACAAGAAACACAGGATGTTAAAATTATCGATTGTATCGATAAATTGCAAGAATATTTGAGTAATTTATCGGAACAATGCGATGTGGTATCCATAATGGTTAATTCATTTACAGATAATTACAGAAAGCGCGGACCACCTGAATGAAATGGAACAAAAGAAGGATCAATAATTATTTACTCGGTCATGGTAAACATTTTGAAGAATTAACATGTAAGTTCATTAATTAATTTAATCAAATAAAAAATAAAGTTTTTCGTGATTGTCACGTACGGCTCGCTCGAGTACCAGAGCGACAACATAAATTTATCGCAGACTCAGAAAATGAACATATATATAGATAGTCAAAGGAAATGCAACTGCGAGACAAAGAGTCGGTATATGCAGTCTAATACCTTTACTAGTGATGGCTCTGAGGACTGTAGGACGTAACAGCTATGGTCATCAGTCCCCTAGAACTTAGAACTACTTAAACCTAACTAACCTAAGGACATCACACAACACCCAGTCATCACGAGGCAGAGAAAATCCCTGACCCCGCCGGGAATCGAACCCGGGAACCCGGGCGCTTTACTAGTGATTAATTAATTAAACTCACATTGGGAAGTAGAGGATGACCCGTATGTCCAACGTAGTTGTGTTTCTTCTTTAAAGGTGGAACACAGCATATTTAAGAGTAGGAAATTTCCTACATTCTCTAGTGAGAAAAACAACATTAATCCCAAACTGTTCATGAATTCACTTAAGAGAATATTTCCGCGCAGCTGGTCAGAATCTGATAAGATCCAGTATATCGTGTCGAAGATAACAGGAGAAGCTGCGTTATGGGCCGCGGAAATTAGCGAAACGTGTAATACGTGTTCGGAATTTGAAAGAGTTTTCTTGGCGAAATATTGGTCCTTGAGTCGTCAAGAACGTTTACGGAGAGGTGTTTACCAACCCGAATTTTATAACCCTAGAAAAGAAACATTAAGGCAATATTTTGAACACTACATTTTCTACCCACCGCGAGCCGTGCTCGCTTTTCAGTTTAAAACAGAATGTACCTCCCCAGTTTGCCCTGTCCAGTTCTGTAATGTGAGTAGACAAACGACTGATGACCATGGATGTTAAGTCCCATAGTGCTCAGAGCCAGTAGACAAACTAACTTGAATGAGTTCGTCTTTATGCAGTGTTGTTATTTTATCTACTTATACGTGAGAACTTGACAAGAAATGCTGGGGAGGTGTATTCTGTCTGTAAACGGAAAAGCGCTAATGGTGGAGGAAGTTGCCTTTCCCCAAACAACGCCACAACTGCCGAAGGGATGACCAAAAGTCGATTTCGCGTCTGGCAGTGTAGAACAGTGTGCAGGGATCTATGCATGATCTTTCCATAAACTTTTCTTGCGTTAGTATCATTAGCAGCTCAAATTGAATTTAATGTTGTGTTAACGCACTTTGTGCAAAATAAACACCCCACCAGAGTGTGTGCCCACAGGGTGGTCAGTCATAGATAAAACGATCTGCGGAAGGGTCGATATAGCTTTGTGAAATACCCTGTAGCGGGGTAGAGAAATTGGGGACTAACCTGCTCGCTCTTTAGATGGTAGACCTATAAAGGAGGGAACTAAAAACTAAAACCAAACTCCGTTCGAACAGGCCATGAAGGCCCAACGGTACCGACCGGCCGCCGTGTCATCCTTAGGCCACAGGCGTCACTGGAGGTGGCTATGGAGGGGCCTGTGGTCAACACACAGCTCTGCCGGCCGTATGTCAGTTTACGAGACCGGAGCCGCTACTTCTCAATCAAGTAGCTCCTCAGTTTGCCTCACAAGGGCTGAGTGCACCCCGCTTGCCAACAGCGCTCGGCAGAGCGGATGGTCACCCATCCAAGTACTAGCCCAGCCGGACAGCGCTCAATTTCGGTGATCTGAAGGGAGCTGGCGTTGCCACTGCGGCAGGGCCGTTAGCAAGGAGGGAACTAAATGATCGCTATATGGCGATCAGCCTTCCCACACGCGTCTAACCTCTGTCAACTCCGTATCTCCATATGTTATAGCACAATTTATCCTTTAACTCGGTTCTGCTGCAATTAGATGTGGAACATCCATTTAATACTTGTTTTTAACCCATTTCATTTAACGATATACATTAGTTTTATACCGTTACAGCACTATTCTTAACGATCTGTGATTTTCTATCCCCTACAGCGCGCAAGCTACACTACTGGCCATTAAAATTGCTACACCAAGAATAAACGCAGATCATAAACGGGTATTCATTGGACTAATATATTATACTAGAACTGACATGTGATTACATTTTCACGCAACTTGGGCGCATAGATCCTGAGAAATCAGTACCCAGAACAACCAGCTCTGACCGTAATAACGGCCTTGATACGCCTGGGCATCGAGTCAAACAGAGCTTGGATGGCGTGTACAGGTACATCTGCCCACGCAGCTTCAACACGATACCACAGTTCATCAAGAGTAGTGATTGGCGTATTGTAACAACCCAGTTGCTCGGCCACCATTGTCCAGACGTTTTCAGTTGGTGACAGATCTGGAGAATGTGCTGACCAGAGCAACAGTCGAACACTTTCTGTATCCAGAAAGCCCCATACAGGACCTGTAACATGCGGTCGTGAATTATCCTGATGAAATGTAGGGTTTGGCAGGGATCGAATGAAGGGTAGGGCCACGGGTCGTAACACATCTGAAATGTTACGTCCACTGTTCAAAGTGCCGTCAATGCGAACAAGAGGTGACAGAGACGTGTAACTGATGGCAACCCCTACCATCACGCCGGGTGATACGCCAGTATGGCGATGATGAGTACACGCTTCCAAAGTGCGTTCACCGCGATGTCGCCAAACACGGATAAGACCATCATGATGCTGTAAACCTGGATTCATCCAAAAATATGACGTTCTGCCATTCGTGCACCAAGGTTCGTCGTCGAGTACACCATCGCACGCGCTCCTGTCTGTGATGCAGCGTCAAGGGTAACCGCAGCCACGGCCTTCGAGCTGATGGTCAATGCTGCTGCAAACGTCGTCGAACTGTTCGTGCAGATGGTTGTCGTCTTGCAAACGTCCCCATCTGTTGACTCAGGGATCGAGACGTGGCTGCACGATCCGTTACAGCCGTGCGGATAATATGCCTGCCATCTCGACTGTTAGTGATACGAGGCCGTTGGGATCCAGCATGGCGTTCCGTATTACCCTCCTGAACCCACCGATTCCATATTCTGCTAAGAGTCATTGGATCTCGACCAACGCGAGCAGCAATGTCGCGATACGATAAACCGCAATCGCGATAGGCTACAATCCGACCTTTATCAAAGTCGGAAACGTGATGGTACGCATTTCTCCTCCTGACACGAGGCATCACAACAACGTTTCACCAGGCAACGCCGGTCAACTGCTGTTTGTGTACGAGAAATCGGTTGGAAACTTTCCTCATGTGAGCACGCTGTAGGTGTCGCCACCGGCGACCACCTTGTGTGAATGCTCTGAAAAGCTAATCATTTGCATATCACAGCATCTTCTTCCTGTCGATTAAATTTCGTGACTGTAGCACGTCATCTTCGTGGTGTATCAATTTTAATAGCCAGTAGTGTATTAGTTCCAGAGAAGAAATGAGCAGTACTTTTTTTTTTTTTTTTTTTTTTTTTGTAGGAAATTTAATGCAGATTAAGGTTGTAAGGGAAACCATTTACGGTAAAAGTCGTGGTTTTCGAGATACTCAACAAAACCAAAAAGTGACGTTTAAACCTTCCCGCATTCCTATCCTCACACAGCATTGGTCAGAATTTGTAGTATGTATGATACTCCTTTCTTCCACTATACAAAAATTTGTAGCTCGACGGATTCTCCCCACCAACCATCGCCCATGCTCCACCTCCCAGTCAACTGGGGTAACAGGGACATCGCGAAACTCAGCTCGGGCATGAGATGAACAACCGTGTAGATATGGGCTCTCAGGTTGATGCCGTGTTCCCTTTCGCCTGCACGGTATTCCGTACAGTTCCGCATTTCCTTTTACTGAAAAAAAAAGAAAATACGAGGTTCCTGAACATCAGACCGGATCTGCGACTGGATTCTGGTCTTCCTTGCCGACAGAGGTCAACACATCGCTGTTCACGGAACAAAATACACAGACGGGGAGGTAGTTTCACGAGTACCCGAAGGAAGTATTGTACACTTTATATTAACTATCTAGTGCATAATGTTGCGGTCTGCGTGCGCGTATCCTGGTATGTTAGAACTGTGAAACTCTGGCCCTGGTATGTAATATTCTGGAGCCAATGAAATTTCATGAATATCACGTGTTGCTATCGATCGTCTGCAATTAATAGAGACTCGTTTCCTCTTCCGAAACCCGACTTGCCCTGACGAAGGCCGTTGTATTACGGTCGAAACGCTGGTTTTAGATTCATAATTATAATATTTTACAGAATCACGTGGAATTTAATCACCAATTGGACACATGTCATAATGCATGTTTTATTCGAATCCATTTGAATCAGTTATTATGAAAAGGTCGTGACTCCAATTTTTCACGAATTCAGATTTCAGTACTCGTGCATTCTCCATCTATAGACGTATGTATCTCTGTTAAGAACTTTATGAGTTTGTGCCTTTAAAGCCAAGAAAATCGTTGCCAAAATTTTTAGTTGGTATGAATGTGTCATGAGTCCAGAACTTATGACGTTTTTATACTACATCTTCTCATTAGTTTTACGTAATATTTTTTAAATCGATGAAAGTCGGCTATGGTTTATGTCCCTACATTAACAACAATCAAATTTTACCAGTACCGTTGTCATGATCTATCGTTGGCACCACATTGTAGCACAAATCCTGTGTGGTTGTTGTGTAATCTTTCATTAGTAGTGGCAATTTAATCAGAAGCCCGCATCTCGTGGTCGTGCGGTAGCGTTCTCGCTTCCCACGCCCGGGTTCCCGGGTTCGATTCCCGGCGGGGTCAGGGATTTTCTCTGCCTCGTGATGGCTGGGTGTTGTGTGATGTCCTTAGGTTAGTTAGGTTTAAGTAGTTCTAAGTTATAGGGGACTGATGACCATAGATGTTAAGTCCCATAGTGCTCAGAGCCATTTGAACCATTTTTTGAACCAGAAAAGAGAGCATGGACTCAAATAAAGAAGGTAACAGCCATAACAAGACGAAAGGCAAACGGCATTACCATATATACAATTACATCATAATAAAGAAGGCTAGATTACGAGGAGAAGCGTGCATTAACTACAAAGGACAAAACATTCCTGCAACTGGAATGTTTCAAAAAATTTTTCAATGCTTTCCTATTCGTGGGCACTCTTTCCTACCTTGTGACAGGGTGTTTGGGGGTATAAGGAGAAAGTTACGACAAACTCATAGAGTTTACACTGTGAAAGAACTCATTCATTGTCAACTACCTTAAGGATAACAACATTGTTAAGAATTATAAGGACTGGTGGCCAGATCTTTTTAAATGTAATTTCCTGAGTTTAGAAACAGCGGGCCGGGGTGACCGAGCGGTTCTAGGCGCTACAGTCTGGAACCGCACGACCGCTACGCTCGCAGGTTCGAATCCTGCCTCGGGCATGGATGTGTGTGATGTCCTTAGGTTAGTTAGGTTTAAGTAGTTCTAAGTCTAGGGGACTGACGACCTCAGATGTTCAGACCCATAGTGCTTAAACCCATTTGAACCATTATTCATTTTAATTTAGTTCAAACAGGTCATGAGTCCAAGATATAAAAAACTTAATTTTAAGAACGTGAAAATAAAAATTGATGATTTGGAGATGTAGATTTAATGGTTTCCAGGTACACCAGAGTATAAAGCTCCACGTACTTCATATCTTCTACCATTGAAGCATAAAACAGTTTTCCTTGAATATCTCAAATTCATGTTATATTTTCATAATAACCGATTCATTTATACTACCACATACTAAAATACTACTGCTTCTCAAACATTCCGTATACACTATTGGTCATTAAAATTGCTACACCAATAAGAAATGCAGATGATAAACGGGTATTCATTGGACAAATATATTATACTAGGACTGACATCTGATTACATTTTCACGCAGTTTGGGTGCATAGATCCTGAGCAATCAGTACCCAGAACAACCACCTCTGGCCGTAATAACGGCCTCGATACGCCTGGGCATCGAGTCAAATAGAGCTTGGATGGCGTGTACAGGTACAGCTGCCCGTGCAGCTTGAACAAGATACAACAGTTCATCAATAGTAGTGACTGGCGTATTGTGACGAACCAGTTTCTCGGCCGCCATTGACCAGACGTTTCCAATCGCTGATAGATCTGGAGCACGTGCTGGCCAAGGCAACAGTCGAACATTTTCTGTATCCAGAAAGGCCCGTACAGGACCTGCAACATGCGGTCGTGCATTATTCTGATGAAATGTAGGGTTTCGCAGGCATCGAATGAAAGGTAGAGCTTCGGGTCGTAATACATCTTAAATGTAGCGTCCATTGTTCAAAGTGCCGTCAATGCGAACAAAGGTGACCAAGACGTGTAACCAATGGCACCCCATACCATCGCGCCGGGTGATACGCCAGTATGGCGATGACGAATACACGCAATATGCGTTCACAGCGATGTCGCCAAACACGGATGCGACCATCATTATGCTGTAAACAGAATCTGGATTCATCCGAAAAAAATGATGTTTTGCCATTCGTGCACCCAGGTTCGTTGTTGAGTACACCATCGCACGCGCTCCTGTCTGTGATGCAGCGTCAAGGGTAACCGCAGCCACGGTCTCCGAGCTGACAGTCCGTGCTGCTGCAAACGTCGTCGAACTGTTCGTGCAGATGGTTGTTGTCTTGCAAACGTCCCCATCTGTTGACTCAGGGATCGAGACGTGGCTGCACGATCCGTTACAGCCATGTGGATAAGATGCCTGTCGTCTCGACTGCTAGTTATACGAGGTCGTTGGGATCCAGCACGGCGTTCCGTATTATCCTCCTGAACCCATCGATTCCATATTCTGCTAATAGTCACTGGATATCGACCAACGCGAGCAGCAATGTCGCGATACGATAAACCGCATTCGCGATAGACTACAAACAGACCTTTATCAGAGTCGGAAACGTGATGGTACGCATTTGTCCTCCTTACACGAGGCATCACAACAGTGTTTCACCAGGCAACGGCGGTCAACTGCTATTTGTGTATGAGGAATCGGTTGGAACCTTTTCTCATGTCAGCACGTTGTAGGTGTCGCCACCGGCGCCGACCCTGTGTGAATGCTCTGAAAAGCTTCTTCCTGTCGGTTAAATTTCGCGTCTTTAGCACGTCATCTTCGTGGTGTAGTAATTTTAATAGCCAGTATTGTAGATCTCCTTCAGAAATGAGTAGAGAAGTTTATAAACTCTATCGTCGGTTGTCGCCGAGAGAGTGGTGAGTCAGAGGTGCCTTTGGCCTCAGGTAAGGGACAAACTTCCCCGCAAGAAGTGCACATATCGCCGTACCCAGGCGTCCCTGTACGGCGTACGCAGTGCTCGTTTGCCTGCAGAGTTGCCCCGGACCTGGGGACCGCGGCGGAGGATTTCCTTGATGGGAGGAGAAGGAGGAGGGTCCGGAGGTCATTAGAGCGCAGTGACCGCTCGCCGCTCCCTCCGGCCGGAAGACAGACGGCTAGAGGGCGGCGCGCAGCCGGAACTCTTAATTAGCGAGTTTTAATGCGGCGCGCGCTAATAAACAGGATAAAAACTCCTGCTGGGGCCAAACCTGGAGGACTTCTGCAGAGTCGTGGAGCCGCGGGAGGGAGGTCTGCCTCTCCGGAATAAACGGCGACGCCGCCGCCTGGGAAACGCACGTGGCTTCACGTGTCGACCGCGTGAATCACCTTCAGCATTGCCGTCTGTGCAGGCCAACACACCTACTAAAATACTACTGCTGCGTTACGGTGCAGTTCTCGACGATTGTTTGCCTCCAACCACGCCCCGGTGTAGGGAAGACCGGTGGAATACCGAAATCATAAGAGATTTTTCGTTTCCTATGATCCAAAGACAAACTTACAGTGTACCGGAAAAAGTCGAAAAAGTTGAATACTTCGGAGGTAAATAAATATTTACTCAAGTCTGCAACCTGTCGGTATTGCCTAAAGTATCTAGGTAATATACTTGCAGACAATCTTATAGGGTAATTATATCAGTACGAAATATAGAGAGAATAAAATTTCTATCCTAACAAAGCAACACTTTTTTCTTTAGTTTCAGTCGGCTTTGGGACACGTTAAATCAATCAGTTTTTAAAGTTTCACTGCTTTCTGTTAGTTCAGCACTGTTTTATTCTTTCGTCTTGCTTTTTTTCCTGCTCAGGGATTTGGATCGTTCGTGTGGCTTTCAATTTGGCTTCAAACCTCTGTTTTTTGTCTTTTTTTTGCAGTTTGAAGCATATTTTCTGTGATTTCGAGCTCTCTTAGGTCCATCTCCGTTCCTTAAACCAGTTTCGTTGGTTTTTTTGTTGCGTAAGTAGGCTTTTTTTTGTTAATCTACTTCGGTTCATTCTGTCGATGTACGTATAAAAATTAATTTTTAATTTCCTCACTGTATGTGAGAATTTTTCGGTGGTCTGGTAAAGGGTTTCATTTTTATTGTGTATTACTTTGTTTTTGTGGAATCTGGGACCAAAAACTTTTCTTAATATCTCCCTTTCTTTGGTTTAGAGAAAGTGATGGACAGTGTTTCGGCCGTGTACGGGGCTTCCGATCTGATTACTGCGTTGTAATGTCTTATTTTGGCATTCCATGAGAAGGACTTTTTGTTATATGTGTTCCTGGTGAGTTGGAAGGCCAGTTCGACTTTACTCCCTGTGGATTCCAACGCCCTTTTCTCGAGTCCATTCCAGCTGCTCCATTCTCCGAGATATTTGAAGTCTGTGACGATTTCAATTTTTTGTTCTGTGTTAGTATGTGCTGATACTTCCCGATTCCCCCAAAATGCAAAGGAAATTGGGCTGGACGTGAACGAGGACTAAATATCTTGGAGTATCACGTAGTCGAGTTCTCCCTCCCTCCATTGTTGTAGACGGGTACACCTTCGAACGAGTACCTGGGCTCAATATTGACCAACAAAAGTGCGGTGACGAAGAAGTACATCAACGCATAACAAGTGCTAATGGCGAGTTCTTTAGTGTGAACAATCTTTTTAAATCTCGTCTAATATCTCAGAAAAACAAAGTCCATCAGTACACGACACTGGTGAGTGAGGCCAGTACTTTTATACGGCTGTGACACTTCGGCGACATCAGCAACGTCAGAAGATTCAAAGAAGGGTGCCGGCCGCTGTGACCGAGCGGTTCTAGGCGCTTCAGTCCGGAACCATGCGGATGCTACGGTCACATGTTCGAATCCTGCCTCGGGCATGGATGTGTATGATGTCCTTAGGTTAGTTAGGTTTTAGTAGTTTTAAATTTTAGGGGGCTGATGACCTCAGATGTTGAGTCCCATAGTGCTCAGAGCCATTTGAACCCAAATCGATTTTATACTGGTAGAAGAAACATACAGGAATGGAATCAAGAAGGTGCACACATTACCAGGTGCAGATATTAATAGCGACCATAACTTACTTATGGCAGAAATAGAAGTAACAATGAAAAAATTGAAAAAGGCGACCATGGTGAAGAAGTGGGATCTAGAGAAGATAAGATCCAACAAAGAACAAATTACAGAAATGCTGTCTCGGGAGTTTCTAAACACATTGCGGGACAAAGAAGGTGCACACATTACCAGGTGCAGATATTAATAGCGACCATAACTTACTTATGGCAGAAATAGAAGTAACAATGAAAAAATTGAAAAAGGCGACCATGGTGAAGAAGTGGGATCTAGAGAAGATAAGATCCAACAAAGAACAAATTACAGAAATGCTGTCTCGGGAGTTTCTAAACACATTGCGGGACAAAGAACCACATGACAATGTCAACGAGTACTGGAATATGCTGAAAGGCTGAATCATTAAAGCAGGACAGAAAAATACAGGATATGTAAAAGGGAAAAGGGCAAAAAAACCACGAGTCACACAAGAAATGATTTCCAAGACGGAGGAGAGAAGAAAATTTAAAAACAAGAAGACCGGAGATGCAAGAAAGATGTACCGAAGGTTAAATAATGAACTGCGAAGAGAAACAGAGCAGGTTAGGAAAAATGGCTGAAAGAGGAATGTGATGCAGTTGAAGAACTGGACAGGAAGGGAAGATGTGACTTACTATACAATAGAGTGAAGACTATGACATGGGATCAAAACAGAGCAGGAAGTGCTATTACGGAAATTTTGAATAAAGGCAAAGAGGTAGTGTACAAAGATCGTGATGATGTCCTCCAGAGATGGGAAGAATGTCTAAAAGAGCTATATGACACAGATCGCAAACCAGAAACTCTGGAACTTGAATCAAACAACAGTGTAAGTGATGACGAGAAAGGACCAACCATCGTAATGGAAGATGTAAAGTCTGCCATAGCTGCAATGAAAAATGGCAGAGTGGTAAGTACAGATACGATACCGGGAGAAACATTAAAATGCTTGAACTAAGATGGAATAAGAGAAATATTGAGGTTATGTAATAAAATGTATGACAGTGGAGAATGGCCTGAGGACTTTCTAACAACAGTAATGATACCATTACCGAAAAAACAAGGAAGCAAGAAATGCAGTGAGCACAGGACAATCAGCCTCATTTCACATGCAGCCAAAGTGATGTTAAATATTAATTAATAAGAGACTTGGAAAAGTAATGGAGGAGAATCTTGGCGAGGAGCATTTTGGCTTCAGACGGAATGCGGGCACCAGAGATGCAATAGGGCTCCTACGAATCTTGGGAGAAAGGTTTATTGAAAAAAGAAGAGACGTACTTTCGCGCTTGATTGACCAATGCTCATTAGATGACAAAGGAGTAGAAATTGGAGGAAGAAGAGTATGATGTTTGAGGTTTGCTGATGACATGATCCTTCTAGCCACGGGGGAAAAAGAATTACAGGATTTAATGGACACCATTGAAGCTAATGGAAAAAATTATGGAATGAAAATCAACACAAAGAAAACAAAAGTATTGGCACTAGGAGGAAATAAAGAAATAAAAATTATGCTGAATGGAGAAATACTAGAACAGGTGCAAAATTTTAAGTATCTTGAAAGCAGGATAGACACCGACTGGAAGTGCAATACAGTAATTAAAACAAGGATAGCAATGGCAAAAGAGGCTTATTATAAGAAAAGGAGAATTTTCTGCAGCGGTCTGGACAGAGAACTCAGGAAGAGACTCATAAAATGTCTTGTATGGAGTGTTCTTCTGTATGGCGCTGAAACATGGACTTTGAAGAAGAAAGACAGAGAAAGGCTGGAGGCTTTTGAGACGTGGACATGGCGGAGGATGGAAAGAATAAGTTGGATGGACAGAGTAAAAAATGAAGAGGTACTGAGAAGAGTGCGAGAGAAAAGACAGTTACTAGATGTAATAAAAAGAAGAAAAAGAAATTGGATTTGGCATAGGAAATTCGCCGCAACTGAACCAGGGAAATGCCATAGAATAATTTGCCAATGCAGCCACATGATTGACTAATTCTTTTTCAGGAGTAAAGGCAGATATGTTCCCTGCGGAAATTGTCTAATTTCATTTTACTCAATCATAAAGTGCAGTTCTCGGTATTTCAGCTCATTCGATACGCTGTTCAGCGATATTCCTCAATTCATTAAACTTAGAGCTTATTCCACGGTTTCTTCAGTCCATTCGGCCATCTCTGATATTCTTTTTCTTGATCTCAGTATCTGAAATTAGGTGTATGACCTTACTCAAGAGCCGGCCGAAGTGGTCGAGCGGTTTTAGGCGCTACAGTCTGGAACCGAGCGACCCCTACGGTCGCAGGTTCGAATCCTGCCTCGGGCATGGATGTGTGTGATGTCCTTAGGTTAGTTCGGTTTAAGTAGTTCTAAGTTCTAGGCGACTGATGACCTCAGAAGTTAAGTCGCATAGTGCTCAGAGCCATTTGAACCATTTTGAACCTTACTCAAGAGTAAACAATCTGTCGAGATTGTTCCACATCCGTCTGTCGACATTACCCCAATCAGACATCACGGCGGAGAGCAGTGTTTAATGGGTTTTATAACGCTCGAAAAATTACCAAACACATGGTAAAAGACGCACTAGAAAACATAATACCTATCTGCCTTTTTTATATTTTTTTTACCATCGAGTTGAGCCTCTATGGGCTGCTTGGTAACAACCAACTTCACTCTAGTTTCCTGGTCTTGTTCTTGTTCCAGCTTTGACTTCCTGCCAGTATTTTCTGAGTCCACCAAGAACTGCCTGTTTACGCTCTTCGGATAATGGTCCTCTCCGTCTTTTGGACGTTGATGCCATTTTAAAACCTTGGTAGTTGTTCACCAATCTTCTAAATTTCCTCCTGTCAGGAATTTCTCTCTCTGAGATACCAATCTGCCTAAGGTCTTTTTCACATTCTTCAAACCAACTTGACTTTGGTTTCTTAGATCGGATGAAACTCCATATTCTTTTTGTTAGTCGATCACCGTCCATCCTCATGAGATGATCGTAAAATAGCAATCGTCTCTTTTTAATGGATGCTGTGATAGGTTCTGTCTTGCTGTACAAGTCCTCATTTGCTCTCATTCGCCATTGTCCATCAACCCATCTGTTACCTAGAATTTTTCTAAATATCCTACGCTCTCTCCAGCCACTCAGCTTGACCTTGTCTATTCATGGGCAAAGTTTTGGACGCATATAAGCCCTCAGGTTTTACAACTGTATTATAATGTCGGAACTTGGCCCCTATACTCATATACTTTTTGTTATAGATATTCTTTGTCAGTTGGTATGCTTGGTTTAACTTCCTCATCCTGAAATTAATTGCTTCTTTTTCTAATTCATTCTCCTGGATGACATCACTGAGATACCTGAAATTCTTAACACGTCCGATTTTTTCCAGGTTGATGATCATCCATTCAGGTCCATCACAGATGTTCGTCATATACAGGGTAATTCAAAAAGAATACCACAACTTTAGGAATTTAAAACTCTGCAACGACAAAAGGCAGAGCTAAGCACTATCTGTCGGCGAATTAAGGGAGCTATAAAGTTTCATTTAGTTGTACATTTGTTCGCTTGAGGCGCTGTTGACTAGGCGTCAGCGTCAGTTGATGCTAAGATGGCGACCGCTCAACAGAAAGCTTTTTGTGTTATTGAGTACGGCAGAAGTGAATCGACGACAGTTGTTCAGCGTGCATTTCGAACGAAGCATGGTGTTAAACCTCCTGATAGGTGGTGTATTAAACGTTGGTATAAACAGTTTACAGAGGATGGGTGTTTGCACAAAGGGAAAAGTTCTGGACGGCCGAGAACGAGAGATGAAAATGTAGCACGCATCCAGCAAGCATTTGTTCGCAGCCCAGGAAAATCGACTGGCAGAGCTAGCAGAGAGCTGCAAATTCCACAATCAACTGTATGGAGAGTCCTACGAAAAAGGTTAGTTATGAAACCTTATCGTCTGAAATTGGTTCAAGCACTGTCTGCAGCTGATAAGATTAAAAGAATCGATTTCTGTGATTTTATCCTTGCTCAAATGGAAACAGATGAATCTTTCGTTTCAAAGATTGTGTTTAGTGATGAAGCAACTTTCCGCACTAACGGGAAAGTCAACCGTCACAATGTCTGTATATGGGGCACTGAGAATCCGCGGGAAACAACTCAGTATGAACGTGACTCGCCTAAGGTGAACGTCAACTACCCGAGGCGATGGATCGGCCGCCAGGCAGCCCGTGACAGAGCACTTCATCAATGGCCTCCAAGAAGCCCTGATCTTACCCCCTGCGATTTTTTCTTATGGGGGTATGTTAAGGATATGGTGTTTCGGCCACCTCTCCCAGCCACCATTGATGATTTGAAACGAGAAATAACAGCAGCTATCCAAACTGTTACGCCTGATATGCTACAGAGAGTGTGGAACGAGTTGGAGTATCGGGTTGATATTGCTCGAGTGTCTGGAGGGGGCCATATTGAACAACTCTGAATTTGTTTTTGAGTGAAAAAAAAACCTTTTTAAATACTCTTTGTAATGATGTATAACAGAAGGTTATATTATGTTTCTTTCATTAAATACACATTTTTAAAGTTGTGGTATTCTTTTTGAATCGCCCTGTATTTTGTCTTTTGAATAATCTGGAGTCCAATTTTTTCAGCAATTTCTGACAGCCTATTGATCTTGTTGACTGCTGACTAAGGCCAAGTAGTCAATGTACACCATTTTGTTCTTAGGACCAAGTCTGAACCACTCTTCATTTATTTCTTCTTGGGATAACAAGTTTCTCCACTCTGGAATGACCTTTTCCAAGAGGTAGTTGAAAAGGAGTGGGGATAGTCCATCTCCTTGTCTTACGCCCGCTCTGATTGTAAAGAGTTCTTATGTCTCACCCATAAATTTTAATTTTGACACTGTGTTAGTGAGAGTTTGTTTGATGAGATTTCTTGATGTATCATCCTCCCCAAACTCTTCCAAAATATTCATTAATGCATGTCGGTCGATGGAGTCATATGCCTTCTGAAAATCAAAAAACACGACCACGTTGTTATTTCCTCCAGCTTTTTGTACCTGATGATGTTCTTCAGGTTAAAGATCTGTTCTACGCAAGAACGGACCTTTCGGAAACCAGTTTGCTATTCCCCAGTCAGTTGGTCAAGATGACCTTCTAGTCTGTTCTGTAACGCTTTGGAGACAATCTTATATGGAACACATACTAATGAGATGCCCCTATAGTTTTGACATTCTTTTTATCGCCTTTTTTGTGTAGAGGATGGATTAAAGCTGACTGCCATTCAGTTGGTATCATACCAGTTCTCCAGATATCCTCAAAAAGTTGGACTAGTACATCTAGAGTTTCATTATTTGCCAGCTTCAGTAGTTCCGCCACCATTGAATCCTCTCCAGCTGCCTTATAATTCTTAAGGTTGTTGATGATCTCTTTGATCTCCTCTTTACTAGGTGGAGATGAGTTGGGTAGTTTGTGGATCGGGGCACATACAGGGAATCTTTCTTTTGGTTCATCGCAATTAAGTAGGTTTTCAAAATAGCGAGACATGGTCGTGCAGGTTTCTTTGTTGGTCAGGCCGAGCTTTCCATTTTCGTCCTTAAAACAAAGACTAGGGGTTTGGTATTCTTTCAAATTCGATTTGAACATCTGATAGAAATCTCTGGCATGGTTTTTCCGGAAATTCTGGTCGATCTGTTCCAACTACTGATTTTATTATAATCGCTTAGCTATTCGTAGAGTTCTGGCTGCATATTTTCGAACTTCACGGAATACATCAAAATCTTCACGTCTCCTGGTCGTGTTCCACTTTTTCCACGCATTTGTTCTTAGGGCCACCACCTCATCACAAACCTCATTCCACCATCTATGCTTTCTCTTTTTAGCTGTCAGGATTGCAGTGTTAGCTGTTCGTTGGATCTTTGGGGGGGGGGGGGGGGGGGGCGGGGGGGCGATGTACGTCCATTTATGGGATTCAAATGTCAGTTGCTGGTGGTATTGATTCAATACGTTTTGATTGATTTTGAGCTTCGCAATGTCATATTTATGAATTTTATTTCCGGTTTTCACGACCTTATTGAGAGGGATGAAATTATATTTATTACTGTTAAAAAAGTGTTGAAACACCTCTACCTCAATTTAAGTATAAACCAAAAAGAACATCAGAATATTATACAAGTATATTTTCAGCGCCACAATAACAGTCCACACAAACAATTTCAGAACGGACTTCTTAACACTTAAATTTTTATTCGACGGCAGGAAACTTCTCTTTATGAGAAAATCTTTTTCTGCTCTTCCTAGACACCAATTCATATCATCTCTGCGTCAGGAACCGTTAGTTATTTTTCTGCCTACACCATAAATCTCATCTCCCTCTGATAGTGTCTCATTTCTTAATTTAATTTGCTCATCATCGCCTGATTTAGGTCGACTACATTGCATTAACCTTGCTTTACTGTTATCGATGTACATCTCGTGACCCCATTCTGAAGACACTATCCACTCCGTTCAACTAGTCTTTCAAGTCCTTTGCAGTTTCTTACGGAATTACATACCTCCAAATTTTAATTATATATTCCTCAAATTTCCTTCCGGAATTACTCCTTGTTTTCCTTCACAGCTTCCTCAAGGTACAGATTGAACAACACCGGGTATACGCTATATCCCTGCATCCCTTCCTTCTCAAGAACTGTTCCCGTTTCAGTTCCTTCGTTTCCAGAATGAGCAAATTGTGTAGATGTATCTGTAGATGTATATTTCAGATATTTACAGTTTAAAAAAAGTTCTGTTACAACATATAACGTGTAATGGAAAACGGCTGTCACGCAAATAATCCGTAACCAAGACCGCCTGCTTTGCTGAATGGTTCCGTGCTTGCCTCCCTGCAGCGGGCCCGGGATCGACCCGACCGGGTTGCAGCAAGTCGCCCAATGTGGCGCCGAATGACATAAAACTCACACTCGGCGACGAACTTCCTCGGATGGGGCATCCCGGCCAGCAATGCCACACGATCATTCCATTTTTGTCCGTAACAAAGGGTCCAAAACACACCCTAATAACTAGAGAGATATCTTACTCTCAAACGTAGCATGCAACATACTCTCTAAACTACTGCTGAACAGAACAGAACGCCAACTAGACCATCAACTGGCAGAATACTAAGCGAGTTTCAGAAAAGGAAGATCCCACCCACAACAAATACTAAATCATATATTATCACTTTCATTAACTTCCAATAAGCATACGACTCAGTACATCAGGAATCCCTCATCTCTGTACTGAAACAACTAAACCTAGGCAACAAAACCACAAGCCTAACCAGGGAAGCCCTTCGGAAACATA